>NW_023303375.1:0-7337 GCF_011077185.1 Oxyura jamaicensis | reverse complement strand
GTTTTGTTATTCCCTTTCCCCCCTCCCTCTTCCCCTTTCCCTTTTTTTCCCTTTAGTTGAATTGTTTAATTAATAATAATATTTCCTTAATTATATATATATATATAATATATATATTCTCTTTAATTAAGTCATCCTTATCTCAACCCGTGAGTTGTTCTTTCCTTTACTTCTTCCCCTCCTCATCTGAGGAGGGGGAGTGAGAGAGCGGTTGTGGTGTTCAACTGCCTAGCACGTTCAACTAGCCACCACAATGGCATCTCATCTTACATTTAAATCCAACCACTCCTCTGTGTGCCATCTCATTAACTGTACACTGGAAAAAAAACAAAAGGAGAACAATATGACCTGTGTATATGTAGTACTTAGTGAGAACCTGGGGAATTATTTAATGAATTAAATCACCTCAGATATTTCTTCTACATTCTTGAATAACCCACCAGATCCCATATGCTGGTAGAAATTGTTATAGGGCTCAGGTGGTCCCTCATTAACTACAATGTCATTTAATTTCTTCCATCTTTATGCTGGAAGTACCTTCAAATAAAGCTTGATGGAATAATTCTCGGTGGCTATAATTAACAAATGAGGCAGAGGTAGGACAAGAACCCACATTTATGAGCACAGAAGAGATCCATGTCAGTGGCAGACATCACTGTGTTTACCCAGTGTCAGCAAGCTAGTGAACTCAGCTGTCATTGGCAGCACACCCTGCAGCGACAAAAGTAGAGCTAATTAAAACTCACTAAGCCCAAAAGGGCCATTGCTAATGAACATGTACTGATGAGACAGTTAGCTGTGTTTCTTGCATCTTCAGAAGCATTAAAAGTTTCATTCATGAGAGATTTCTCATACCAGGATGGGTAGTCTATTTTTCCAAATGATTTCAATCATTTGCTTTGCTTTCTCTGTGGAACCAAGTAGTGACAGGCAAAGCATGCTGAATTAGGGAGTGTGTATTGAAAATACTGTCAATTTGCAAAAAGGATTCAGCCTGAGTTTTTAAGTGATGTCAGGAAGTATTTGGAGAGTTTTTAAGTGATGTCAGGAGTTCTTCCTTCTTTCCAGCTCATTGAGTGAGGTGACATTTGGAGGTCCCTTCCAACCTAACTCATTTTATGAATCTATTTCTACACTTCTGTGAAGGACAACTAATACAATAAATCTACATAAGTACAAATGAATTAATTTCATTAGAAATGTAATGCAGCCAAAGTCAATGGTAAAATTCCTGTTGCTTTCAAAGGAAACAAAACATTGCACTGAATACACTATAAAATGCACAGGCAAACATTGCCATACAGCTGTAACTGTTGTTTGTCATAACTCCACCCTGACACGTACTGACAGACACAAGCATGCTTTGACTTATAGATCTGCAAATAGTTGTTCTGGTTCAGCACCAGGTCAAATTGAAACCAAAGAATCCTATTATGGCTGTCTTTATCTTTTATGCTATCGGTTTGAATCGGTCCACAAAGCAAGACCAGACGTGAGACTTGCGGCATGTTCTTGGATGCCATATGCATGGGTATGCCTGGTGTATTGCATGGCAGAGAGCTGCCATGTTTCTGGGCATAACCTTGTTTCAGAGCAGTGTGCATGTAGTCATCAGCAAACCTGCTATAATGTAAAAAGGCATGAAATCTTTATTTTGGTTTGAAAAATAATTTAGGGTATCAGTTTATCAGCTTATATTATTTACATAACCAAACACAGGCACTTAACTGATACAGAAATTCAATCTATTCATTCAAGTCCTGAGAGAGCCTCTGAAAATCTGTGGTGCATGTGCCAGTATCTCTGATCCTTATTGATGAGTGTGCTGTCCAGAAACAACACTACAATTAACGGGCATAAATGAAACTGCAAAATAAGCCCGTTTACTACGATTTTCTTTGTTACAGAATTTCAGATTGCATAGGTAAACTCTGAAAGTGTTTCAACTGTTAAGAAAGATCTGTGAAGTTGCAAACGGAGAATAATGTTCTGAAGTTGATCTTTTGCATTTCTCACAGTAAACACTAGATGGCCATGTGGCCTTTTTCTTCCATGTTTAAACACGAAAAAGCCCCTGCGGGGATGACCATAAATAATATCACATTAGGAGATTTCTCTACGAAAATTTTAGCCCATATTAGGCTGATTGCAGCAAGGTCAGAACTGCACGGTTGTATATTTTACCTGATAACTACACACTCTGTCCTAGATGACAAGTGGTAAAATAAATAAATAAATAAATAAAATAATTCTTTAAAATATCTCTTTTTAGAGAAGAAAAAAAGAAATCTGATAACAAAGTAACTCTGTGTCCTGGTGCTGTAACATAACTTATTTTTATGAAGGCAAATTGGTTCATGGTATGTGTGAATATTCACAATATGTTGCTAAACCCTAAATTAAGATGGATTTTATAGTTATCAGTCTTTAAGAATATCTGTATAATAGCAATGTTTTGCATTCCTAAAGCATAGGAATCTTTGATAACAAAAGTTATATTAAACAAAATAATAAAGGATACATTGCTTTAGGATGTGAGCTGATTTATTCTTTTTTATGTATATATATATATTTTTTTTCTTAATTGTAACTTAAGCTTTATTTGTAAACTTTAAAACATTAAAAAGGTTTGATGGAAGTTATTATCCTCATTATATTTCTGTAGAATCATTAAAGTCTGTCATTGAAAAAGCAGTATTGTTCCGTAATTCCTCATAACGAAAAGAATGCTAGTCTTTCTGTTTCTAACTTTTTAATAGAGACTTTGACTTCCACAGGTGTAACACAGTTCTTACAGTCTTTTTTCTTCCTCTCATTTCATGAATTCTGGTGAAAAGGATTGAAATATTCCATCTTTTGGTTCATTATAGGGTAAGAAGGAACCTTTATGGAAAAGGTAGATCCATTGCCTACACAATGCCTAGCTCTTAAATGCAGAAATTAACAAAAATGCCCTATATATATTGGAAATTAACTCAGTAGCTGATAAAATAACATTTATATATGTAATTATGTATGAAAAAAATCTCTTTCTCTCTTACAACAGGCATTCAAAAATGTAACACACTATATATTTTCAGAAAAGCTAATGCATACTCTGGAGCAGCCTGAAGAATTTCTTTGGCGTTTCTTACATTGCTACCCATTCCAGAATTTAATAATGTGGATGTTGATCTGAAGATCTTTTCAAAAAGTTACCTCTGCTTACGCATAAGATGTGTACACCTTCTGTGACTTTGGCTGCAGATGAGTTTAGTCCAGTATAACTGAAGTAAGGTAAATCCTGGCATTACTTTTGTGGGATTAAAAATCCATTTCTTACTTAGGATACTACTGGCTACCTATACTAAATGCCATTAAGATGTGAGATCTTTATGTTCTGCCCAAGGATTTGAGGCATATGTTTGAAGCAGTTTTCTGGATTTTAGGCAGATGGCTTGTTTTTCGTTTATGTTAGCCTCGAGTGGCAGATCTTTATTGACCATAAATTTCTGGCACTCTTTTAGTGCAGCAGCTGCACATTTAATATTTGGATGGCAGAATGCTCAATAGTATTGAAAGCCAAGGAATTGGATTTGAGTTTAATGCACTGCTTATTACTCTCAAAGAGCTATTTATTTAAGGGGGGGATCAACTATGTATGAAGGCTGTTATATTAAACAGATGAGCAACCCTTTGCTGTATATAGGACAAATGCTTGTTTTAAAATCTCCAGGGTGCATACATTGCTTCCACAGGTATCTCCTATTCCCTTCTACTGGGTAAATCTGGGCTTTTGTCTTTTTCATGGTGTTATCACAATACATCTGCAGCTGTGAGTGGCTTTCAAAGAGATTCCAATACACTTCAGCTGGAAACCCTAGCCTGGTCCATGTTCATTGCTGACCCCACTTTGAGCAAGAGGCTGGCCTAGATGACCTCATGAAGTCCCCTCAAATGTCAATTATTCTTTGATTCCAGAATTTAGATTATGTTCCTGAATAAAGCTTTTGATTGTTTTTATTATTTCATACCAGTTGCTACCTATTTATAATTTTCTGTCCATTCTGAGAGAAAGAAAAAAAGTCATAGCTGTTTTACTTTCCAAACAATGAAGTTGGTCTCTAAGCCTATATTTATGCTGTGAAATAAAATGGGACTGAAGCATGGAGTTGAACACTGTCCTTTCTATTTAATTTTTAACATACTAATTGGCATAACTTACTCTTTGCCATCCATCTGACAGACAAATGCCTGGTTATTCTTGCACAGGTGGCTATTCCCATTAGGCCATTCCCTAAGGGTAGTGTATCCCATCCCTTTTCTGGAGATTTTTTCCATAGAGATGTGAGCTCATCCACATGATTTCTCTTTAGTACTAAACTATCCCTGGTTTAGTTTTTCCATTAGGATAAATACTGAGGATCATTGTGATATGTTTTCTGACCTCAGCTCAGGAACCAGACAATTGGAAATGTAAAGCCATTTGTAGATATAAATTTTTAGGATTTACTAGGTAATGTAGCACTGATTACAAAGTAGTAGGTCTTGGGGGAGCCCTTCATTCAGAAATTTGATTACTGAGTTAATCATGCAGATTTAGTGTGGAAGCTGTTGAACATTGTGAAAGTTGCATGTTAACATTAAGGATGTTTGATAATACAGGTGAAATAATCTTAACTGACAGGCATATCTTCCTGCAAGTGTCACCAGTCAAACATAACTATTCCTTAAATTTCTTTCAGCAGCTGACTTTAGTGAAAGTGAGCTATGCTAGAATTTTACCAGAACTATTGTCACTAAATCTGATCTCTGCTTCTTCTGTCAGCACACCTGTTTCCAAGACTGGTTTATATTGCTTGAGGAGGAAGCCCTCTAACAAGGTATGACGAGCACTGTATAGTCAAAAATATTAATCACTAGATGGTAGAATTGACAGTTTCCTTACAATATCATAACTTTTCCAAATTTATATTCTTTAGGTAGCTGGCCACAGAAATGTATATTTGGAAAGACAATTACCAAATCCTTCCTCTTACTCCAAAGTTCTTAAGGACATTTGTAAAAGAACCACGATATCCAGCAGCATTCTGCAGTGTTATATCATCAAAGTCCATGATTTATCTCTTGTATAGGAAAGGGTACTGAAAATATAAAGAATGTTTGACAGTTTGACATGTTTTAATAAGTTGGTTTTAGACTCGTCTTTGACAGGAATTATTTACTAGAACCCTCATGTTTGTGGTGTTTATAGGATTTGGATTTACTTTCAGCAGCTTGTGAGATTCTTGATTTGCAGAATCAATAGGTGGAAGGTAGGTGACCTTTGCAATGTCTTGCTATCATGTTTACCAACAAGTTTAGTTATGATCAGTTTCCTATTTGTCTCTGACTCACCATTTTGGTGACCACCAGGAAGGAAATGATCTTCTGGTCATTTTAGGGATGATGGACTCTGGACATCCTTTGAGAGGTTCAGAAACTTCTCAAGTTTTAACACAAGTCTTCAGAAGAAATAAGATTAAAAATATGCTTGTTTGGTGATATCCTTAAAATGTTCTGAATCTTCATTTTCCACTTAACTGGTAATCAGAATGTGTAAACTCACAGAAGGCTTAGCATTTGGTATTGGCTTTGTGGTACATTGATGAGTAGAGCCTATTTTAAGAATAATCTCAGGCTAGGCTAGGTGAGAATGAAAGACATTCTAATCCTGTGGACTAGAAGATGGATGAGGAAAAAGAGAAAACAGATTGTGTATAGAGCAACACAAAACATGAAGTCAAATTTTAGCACACTTTCCAGGTGCCAACCTGAATCATGGCTTGGTTGGCATCAAAGTAACCAGATATTGTTTTTCTGAAGATACATGTAAACATTTTCTTCAGCATTGCTGGTATTTTCTGGTTTCAATGGTGGCTATTCAAATCATTGATATTGTAGTAGGATGTTTTAATAAATTCACAGGGTTGTAGCCATTGATTCCACATGGAAGGCCTTGCAGGTGCTTCTTGCACAAATGTCACAGGTTATAATCATATTCATATTTAATTCCTTAAAATAGATTACTTAAGCAGGTTTCCTGAGCTTGTAATTTTACTTGTGTAACTTCTCTTTAGTGCAGGTAGCACCTGGTGATAGTGGAATGTATATGCGCATCATGAAGTGACAGCCTTCTATTCCAGTCGAGTTTTCTGAAACATCCAGAAATCAATGTTTTTATGATCCCTGATAAACAACATTTGCTATTTTTTGCATTTTTTATTATCTTACCATATGGCCCATATTCCACTTCAGGATCTATTGTGACAGATTTGTTGTCTTTATTTATTTTATTTATTATATTGCTATGACCTTCAGCTGTAAAGGGAAACTACATTTATTATTTATACTGAATATATATTTAGAAATTATTATTTATACCAAATTAAAGATTATTATTAACAGTATTAATTCTATCTGCACTTTTTTTCTACATTCTTCCTTTGGGATCCTCAGAGCTGTAGAACTTCCTTGTGAGTCATCTACGGGCCAAGACATCTGTCACTGAGTTTCAATGAAATCATCCTATGGAGTAGAGAGAGAAAGAATTGCAGTACCACTGCATTCTGTATGTCTTGTCTTATCAGTAGTTCTGCTGTTTACCCCTTCATTAATTTTTCCATTCTTTACCCTTCTGGAAACCACCTACCACTGAAAAAAAGTCATTAAGCCACTCAGTCATTTGGAATTATGCCCAACAAGCGATATACTATCTTTGTGTATTTAGATTGGTCTTAAATAGCATGTGCTTCCTGCCTCTATTACATTATATATTATAAATGTTTGTCCAAATTCATGAGAATGTCAAATCAAATGTAAAATCATAGGAAAACTCAGCCTGGAAAGGACCTTAGAAGATCTCTAGTCTAGCCTCCTGATCACATCAGAGTCAGATTGTAAAATCAGGTTAGATTGCCCAGGTTTTTAACCAGTCTGGTCTTGAAAACTCTCATGAATGGAGACTGCACAACCGCACTAGGCAAGATGCTTCACAGCTTGACTCTCTACACAATGATTTATTCATTTTCCTTGTGCCCAGTCTGAGACTCTTCTGTTTCAGCTTGTGTCCTTTATCTCTCATGCTCCTGTGGTGGTTTTACTGTGCTAGGCAGCTGAACACCACAACCGCTCTCTCACTCCCCCTCCTCAGATGAGGAGGGGAAGAAGTAAAGGAAAGAAAAACTCACAAGTTGAGATAAGGATAATTTAATTAAAGAGGAAAAAATATTATTAAGGAAATATTATTAATTAAACAATTTAAGTAAAGGGAAAAAAGGGAAAGGGGAAGAGGGAGGGGGGAAAGGGAATAACAAAAC
>NW_023303374.1:0-1096 GCF_011077185.1 Oxyura jamaicensis | reverse complement strand
AATTCTAAAAAAATACTCTTTAATATCACAAATATTCAAAGGACATAGATGTGTCCAAAACTCAGAAGTCTGTATACTTGAGATTCTACCCTGTCTTTAAAATCCCTCTGGATTCCTTCAGGAAAAGATATAGCAATGTGAGAACTAACGTTAATGAAACAGTAAGAAAACACTAAAAGATTCCAAACGTTGAATATAAAGATTGACTGGACCGTTATCAACAGGAAAAGAAAGACTTTTTCAAAACTGCATAGTAAGAAAATTCTGTAAAAATCCTTGGAGAACAGTCTATCACTATTAATGCACCCTTAATATATCTTAATATATAAAAATAGATAAATAGAGATATATAAAAAAATATATCTCTAAAAATAGTGCTGAACACAAAAACAAATGTTGTATATTATTTGAGATAGTTATGAAGTTTTAGAGGTAGATGACTAATTCATTTATTTGGGAGAATTACCACTACAGCTATTGGTGTAAACAGTATTACATTTTACCTATATAGTGTTCATATCTGTGCAAGAGTGCAGAGAGCAGGAAGAACATTTCTCACCTAACAGCAACTATATTAAATCAATGTCTTTGGTCTGCATCAGTTCTCCTAGAAATGGGGGCAAGGGGAAGAAAATTAGGAAGGCAAGACAAATCAACCCCATTTGTGTATGTAGATAAGTAAGAGGCAAAATGCACCAGCCAATTTATACACTAAGGGTGACTGGGCTCACTGCACAATCCTCAGGACATGGCTAGATCAGATGGGTAATACCCAAACACTCTATAGGCTGAAAATGAAACATCAGAAATCCTGTACAGTAGTTCCCATGATGTGAATTCAGTCATCTTGCCTTAAGTATTCACAACGGTGCTGTGCTGTTGCAAAAACACTTTTGTTCCTGTTCACCATGTCCATCAGATCTGGGGGTTCCATTAAGAAGAAAAGCAGTAACTAATAGCAGCGCAAGGCTTTGTCACTAGTGAACAGAGTATGTTAACTGGCTAACACTTGTGAAGTGTTAGTTGTTCCAAACCGTAACCATTTCAAAAACAGCGTCACCACCAGAACCTGATGGTATTCAAAGCATCTGTTAAT
>NW_023303373.1:0-7154 GCF_011077185.1 Oxyura jamaicensis | reverse complement strand
TTCCTTTCCTTTTCTTGCCTTTTTCCCCTCCCCTCCCCTCCCCTCCCCCCCCCTCCCCTCCTCTCCTCTCTTTTTTTTTTTTTTCCCCATAAAAATTCATATAAAGAAACATATTTTATTTTTCTTCTGCATTTTCTTCCAGGTTTCTCTAAGTACTCTGTACAAATGTCTGATAAGAAAATGATCCCCTTTTCTACACTGAAATAAAATATTTAAGTACAATCTCACAGAAAGATGGGTGTATAAAAAACTGCTGCTTGAAACATCTAATTCTACTGTGCTCCAAAGCACAAAATTATATATAATGTTGAAAAGTGAAGAAACGCTATTGATAGTAGAGAATGGATTCAGTATGCCCAGTGATGGTAACCTCACAAATGACATGGAGCAGGTGAAGACGAATTCACTATCTCCTATTGAAGACTTGGAGAGCTAAATGAGCAGGTAGCTGGTTTAAAACAGATTATATATATATAGAATATATATATATATATTTATGCATAGTTAAATCATAGTTAAATGTGGAACTGATTGTACAGAACACTACTGATCCTATTCACACATCAAATCAAGAAGCAGGTAGACAAACCCACGGTAGGAAAATCCATCAAGACTAATCATATGCAAGATTTTTTTCTTCCACCTTAGGACATCTTAGAATTCTAGATTTCAAGACCACTTGAGGCTCATAGCTCATCTCTAGAGGCTGGAGACTCCCTTAACAGTGAAGACTGGTAAAGAATACCAGGAGATTCTTTTATTTTGGACTTCTAGTCTTTGTGAGGCATCCAGGGTTTGATTTTGTTGGAGATGGCTGGGCTGACTGTCTCTTCCAAATGACCTAATGTAGACATTTTAATGATCATGTTTATCAAACATTTCATTATCTATCCTAAGTCAATGTAGCACAACTTGGTGACTCTTTTTTTCCGCTTTTTCAAGGCCAGATTTTGGTGTCATCCCAATTTTTGTTTTACTCAGTTTTCAAAATAAGCAATTTATTGTGTCCAGCCATCCTGAAATTTCCTCTCTCATAGTCTGGGACTCCCAGTCTGTGTAGAAACAAAGTCATCCTTAACAAATATTTCATCACTTCTCACAAATCAAGCTTATAGCAACTTCTGTTCTGTTGTTGCCGTATAACATGTAGGTGATATGAAAGGAGTAAAGCACAGAGAAAAACACCCAAAAAAGCTTGTGGAGCATAAGAAATCTCACTTATCTTTCTTCCATAATAGAAACAATAAAAGAAAAAGCTGCAGAGGAGAGGATGGCATTTGGAACAACTCTTAAATCGTGGATTCTGAAGTTATGATTTCCTTTATCTGTGCACGTATATTAAAAAGAAGTGAGAAATCAGAAGTGAGAAATCCTTTATTCAAGATGCAAAAATAAAATTCTATATAAGATGTTACTACTTGGAGTGGCAGAATGAAAGCAGTAGGGAGGAAAATGGGAAGGGGGGAAAAAAGGAGTAAATGCTAAAATTATATAAAGTTTATTTTTGTCTAACACCTATTAATCTGCTGGGATTCTGCATACTGATCCCCTAGGGTATAACATCCTAGTTATGCTGCTACTGTTACCAAGGCCAGCTAGCAAAAATAAAAGAAAACTTAAACCATAGATCAGTCTCACAGCTACAGTACTTGGATAAACACAAAGAAAATGAAGGTTTGGAAGTGGTTTTTCTTGTACGTGCTGGTTAAATTGATTTATATCTGTCTGCCACTGAAACTCTGTTTTAAAACTAATGATTGCAGCTTCACGTAGAATAGTTGATATTCTGACCCACATCCTAAGAGCCTCCTTCACTCCTTAGCAAACAGAAAAAAAAAAAATGACCCTAGGAGCTAGCAGCCTCCACTGAGGTGCTGAATCAATGACATCTTCTTTGTCCATTTCTTTTTTTAATATATATAAAATAAATAAATAAATAAATAAGAATCCCCGCCTTTTTTTTTTTTTTTTTTTTTTCTGTAATAATGCTTGAGGCAAACCATTCTACCCCTTCCCTTTTCTAATGTTGCTAGTGTGCCAGGTTCTTTCTAAGCTCCAATAACAGGTCACTACAACGTAACTGGCTGGGCTTGGCTGCCAATCTATAATGTTCTTGGCCATGATTAATCTGATAAATAATAAATATATCAATCTAGTCTTTTAGACAAGGACAAATTCTTACCAGCGGGGAGGCACGAGGCCTCTTTTACAGCTGCCTGTAGTGCTGGAATTAATTATTTAATGCTTAATTCTTCAGGAAATGAGAAAGTTTTGATTAATGTTGTCCAGTGTCATTTCTTCCTTGTTTGATATGTGTCAGATAATTTTTCGTCGGCAGTCGCTCTAAAGAAGCCAGAGGCTACTGTCACTGGGATCACACACGGAATTTCTAGAGATTAATTGAAGAGAAAACTTAGAGAAATGCACCCTAAGTGCTTGCCCAAGATAACCTTTTGCAAACTAAATTTAGCTTTCTATGGTAATGCTAGCCTCCTATTGCTCTGATGTAAAATATTTATTTTTAATGCTGTTAGAAAAGTTATTTTGATTGCTGGGATTTTTTTTTCCCCTTTTTTTCTTAACTCCACTTATGTCAGCATGGTTTAGGGTCTCCTTAGGGCTTGTGTCTCCTTCTATTTGCCCCACTGCAATTCTGATGCTTCCATGGTGACCACTATTATAGTTATTAGTTTATTACAGAAGAGGATGAATAGCTAGAGTCAGGCCATAAAACCATAACCAAATAAACTAGGTATCAGCACTATCTACAGATTATGTCAGCTCTAGCTCTACAACAGAGTAACTGGAGGCTTGTTTTTCTTGTTTGTGCCAAGGTAATTCAACTAGCCTCATAGCCTCATCAGCCAATTATATACATTAGTGTGAATAAGATAGACATCACTCCTGTATTCACCAGATGCTTAGTGCAAGATGAAATTTTAATTCAAATACCTAGATGTTACGAGAAATTATTCTAGTGTCTTCACATAGCTACACAATGCTTTTTCAGTCTGGCCCTTAGTTTATCTGAAGAATATTTCTGTATATATTGAATTTGTGGCATACCAAAGAAACCCAGACCTTTTTTTTAAAAAAAAAATAAATGTGTTAGGATGAAACTGGGAGACCAACCCTCTAGAACAAGTTATATTTTTCACAAATACCAATCATCCCCCCTTCCTCTAAAACTGTCAGTGCAATGCAGTTAGTCTTGGAGTAGGACTCTCATCAAAACAGAAGAAATGTGGCAGTAACAAGTACTAAGTTGAAGGGCACCTCTCAGCATATGGTACAGGACATTCACATGATTGTTTTCACTGTAGCTCAGCACTCTCCAAAGCATTTTTGTCTTATGTTGATCCCTTCTGTTCTTTAATTCAACTCCTTTACTATCTTCCTTTACTAGTAAATAAAGGCTGGATTTTCTCATCCTATTTTAATTCTAAAGTTTCTGTAAATGCTTGTGGATATTATATTTTTGAAGATTAAGTTGCTTAAATGCCAACACATTTCATCAGGTTTTCCTCTCACAAAAATGCAGGGATTCTTGTGGGTGTTTCTCTAAAGTAAAACATTTTGGGGCTAGTTAGGCATGTTTGGCCGGCAGCTGTATACTGTTAGCATGATTATGGGCCATCACAGAATGCTAGTGATAAAACTGTTGCTATAATCTAACTTCTGTATTCCTATAATTAATTACAGAACCATGTTTTTAGTGTGATTTAAGAGTTTTCATTAGTGATGCTGGGGCTATTTCATGAACCCACTTGTCCACCCAGGTGACGTACCATTTAGATCTAAGGAGTAGGATGGAGGAGTACAACCTTTTAAAACATACCCATAAATAATCTACATGATCTTTTCTAGATATGAAGAAGTATTGAACTAAAATATGTTGACCTTGGTACCTTCACAGCTTTTGCCCAAATGTGCAGATTTTTTGTGTCTGGCTTGGGAGGGCAAGGAAATAAATAAACTTTAGGGATGTATTAGTTGTCTAGAAATAAGAGGTTCCAGTATGGATGTTTTTGGTCTTTTTATTCCAGAAAAAGGTAACTGGTATAAGGAAGTTCTAGTTTAAGAGTAAAATCTTTTAAAATCTGTTTATTATTATTATTATTTATTTTATTTTATTGTTTATTTATTTTTAATGTCAACTGTTTGAAGCTGCATGGAAGTCAGGAATCATGGAAATGTAAGGTAGTTTGCTAAGCAGGTAATGGAGTTGTATGTGATTAATCAGATACTTTGGAAAAATATATTTACCATCTCTTCTAGTTTTCATATAGTAATCATGTACATGTGCACATACAGATGGGGGCTAGTAATCACTGACAGTTTCTATCAGGATGGATACATTAAACAAATATTTAAAACTTGCAAATGGATATAAATCATCACTCTGTTAATTTCTCATATATAAGTACAATCTGAGCAATTGCAACACAGGCAGTATCAGGAAATAAACCATCACATAAACATCTCTTTGCACTTTTCTGGCTAGCTCTTTGAATCTTGAGGGAATCTTACCTTTTCATTTCACTTGTCCTCAAAATGAAACAAAACAAAACAAAAACAGCTTGAACTAGTGAAAATACAGTACTGAAAAACTACAAGAACTTTGACTAATTCACGGCTTACTAAAAAGAAACCCCCAAAATACTGAGGCAGAAGAAAAAGATTTTGCAGTGTGTGAATGCAACTTCAAAAATATAATTTGTTTAGGGAATTTGTACTTTCTGCTTCTTTCTTGAGGAGCCTATTTGCATTTTAAATAATTAAAACATTGAAACTTAAAAATTTATAAATGAGAGCTGCGAGAATCTTCCTTGGCAGACAATAGAAAAGAAATTATTACCCTGCTAGGTTTGCTTTAATGTCATATCTGTCACCCTCCCCAAGGTAGGTTCATTACCATACCAAGTGCACCTCCTGCCAGCCCCCACTCTGCACACACATACTCCTTTTCTTTCACTCCTTGCCTCTTAAGGACTCCGGATCTCTAGGGGACTTTGATCTCATTGTACACACTAACCCAAACAGAACCTCTGCTGTTCTCAATATTTTTTTTTCTTTTTTTTTTTTTTAAAAAAAAAAGGAGCGGGGGGAGGGGAGAGGGAGAGAGGACAGTATCGGGGGGAGGGGAGTGAATTTGTGTGAAGAGTGACAGAACGCTTTGTCCAGCGCAGCTTTGGCTGGTTGTAACAAGCGTCAGGACATTAGACGCAACAAAAGCTGGATTGGCAGTATCATCAATCACAGGCCTGACAGTCGACTTCAGTTTGTTTGTTCCACTCTGCATAATAAGTGATTGGATCAGGTTTAATTAGATATTGGGTAATCAATCATTGCCAACAAGGCAACCCAGCTTGGGATCTAGATGCTGAGAAGGGAAAAAAAAAAAAAAAAAAAAAAAAATCTTATCCAGGGTGCATAAATACTCAAATGTATAAGCGCATAGGGTGAAGCTTCAGAGGAAAGGTATAAAGATGTCTGCAAGATGGCACATAATAGAATCGTTCACATCTGTACTACTTGTTACAGGACATCTGCAGTTTGACATTTTACTTTCGCTGCATAATTACTTTTCAATATAATATAATATACTGAGCTGAGGGAGAAAGACAAAGCAATTAAATTATGCATAAGACCCTCTCCTCCCCAAACCTTACCAAAAAGATAAAAAAAAAAAAAAAAAGAGAGAGAGAGAGAGAGAAACTGAGAATAAGAATTAACATCCTTATGGCTTTTTTAAAGAAAAGGACAGAAAATCCTTCCTCTTGACGGCTACGATGTTAAATTCCACTGCATATCTTGTCAAATCAGCTACTCTGATTAAGATTAAAATAAAATATTCTTATTTTGCACTCTCTACCTACAGATTAAGTCCCACACAATGAAGTAAGAGCAATGATAGATGGAGCAAATTAATCCCATTAACATTAATTAATCCCATAAATTGAGGGAAGACAAAAAATTTCTGGTAGAAGACCCAAAGGGAAGTGTACTTGCATTTTTTAAATACACATAATGCTGATATAAATTAACACAGGATAAGATGTATTCCTCACGAACAAGAATCTCATTATTAGAGGGCATTTTGATGTGTAGGCTAAGGTATACAGAAGGTAGATGGGAGCAGTCCAATGCCTAACTCTAATATGTGCTGCCACTTAACAGCCTGTGCGGTTCACAGGCAGATGCATTACATTTCTATACAATGTATGGGAAGAAGTCTGTAAGAAAGTGGGTTCAGGGAGGCTGGTAAACTGGAAGCAGAGTTACCCACACTCAGCAGCAGGAAATTCTGAGACTCAAAACCCATAAAGCATCAGTGGAACCAGGGCAAGTGTATCCACCTTCTGGTTTTGTTTTCAGTCTTCTTCTCTTCCAGTGAATATCAAGTAAGAATTGAGAAGCAGCAGCAAGACAATGCATCACAGGACACAATGCTGCAAGGAGGGAGGTCTCTCTGGGGTAACATCACTGCCCTGTTAAGGATAAGGGATGATTCCAGCCTACATCTACTACCTCTTGGATGAAAGTTTCAGCTGAGACTGGTTTAAGGGTTCTATGATTTTCTGAACTGGTAATTGTGTTCTGACAGTTCAGCACCCCAAAGCTGTACCCCATGCCTCTATGATCATACTGAAAGGACCAGACCGTTCAAAGGATGTGACAGGAACAGACGTTTAAACTGTATATCTGGAGGAGAAGCCTATCAGAGTTTGGTGACTAAGATCCCACATAAAATAAATAAATAAATAAATGAATAAAGAAATAAACAAACAAATAAATAAATAAAAAAGAGCCAGTTTCCATTCCCTTTTCCACATCTCTCATTGTCAAAGGTTTCAACTCTTGATTGGGAGTGGAGGAGAGGTAGATGGCATGGTCACACACTCTACCTCTCTGTTGAAGTTGTGCCAGTTTGGAGAAAAAAAATCAAGGTTTATTGATCCAAAAAAGCAACCGAGACTGGGCATGTATAAACAGCCTATTTGTTTAAGGCAATAAACTGGAAGGTTCGCAGTGTGGTCTGTAATTTGCAGGTGTTTTCTGGAAAGGATGGAAAAAATTACTTAAGTTTTTATGATGGAAATAGGAGAGGAGAGGAGAGGAGAGGGCAGGAGAGAAAAGCCCAGGAGAGGAGA
>NW_023303372.1:0-13240 GCF_011077185.1 Oxyura jamaicensis | reverse complement strand
TAAAGGAAAGGAAAGGAAAGGAAAGGAAAGGAAAGGAAAGGAAAGGAAAGGAAAGGAAAGGAAAGGAAAGGAAAGGAAAGGAAAGGAAAGGAAAGGAAAGGAAAGGAGGAAAGGAAAAAAGGTTCAAACCCCCAAACATTAATAAAACAGGGAAAAAAGATAATCATTATTTTTGAAACAATCTAACAATTCTTTCAGAGCCAACTTTTATTTTTTATTATATTAAATGGAAAACACAGAGGAAAAAAATAAAAGATATTTTGCTTTCGGCAATACAACAAGTAATTCAAATGTAGTCCTGGTCATTAACCTATGGATATGTTGAGTGATGTAAAAATTAGATCACTTACTTTGCCACATTTTAAGGATGTCCCAAAGCACATGTGTAATTAAAAAAATATATATATATATATATATATATTTAAATAAGTCTTCTTTGGGATGCAAGTTTTTTTCTTGGTGAAGGAAAATTAATCTTCCTGCTTCTCAAAAAATATATACAATTCAGAACTTAATAAGAAGAAAAGCAAGAAAAAAATAGAATAGACTGAATTTTTCTGGACCCATCAGCCTTAGATATTGAAAATATCTATATTTTCACTATCTGCACATAGCTGAAGTATTCAGTGTTTTCCAGGGGAAAAATGTTTGATATAAGACAGATGCAAACATGTTCACAATGAAACCAGGAATGCAGTCTTTGAAATGAGAAATTATATTTTGTTATTTATGTTGTTTGTTTGTTTGTTCATTCATTTTCCTGCTTGCTATAGTTTAAGTTTTTATTTTAGAAAGGCTGAAAATGAAGTGTTTTCTGATCTATTTCCAAAAGGAAGACATGCAGACTTGTTCTCAAGTTTCTCTGTGCTTTCCTGGAATCCCAAAGAGATGTATGTGAAGCAGTATATTTAAACTGGTATGTATATCAGTCAATGAACACAAGTTCTAAACTGGTAGAATAATTTCCTAAAGAAAGTAAGAGATCTTTCACAAAGCCTATATAAATAAATGCTTACAGTTTCTCCTCAGCAAAAGTGTAAAGTGTCATAGCTGCATATTAGCTGCTGTTCTGTAAAAACAGTTTTATTACCTTACATCACATACTTGTCAAAGTTCTCCTCAAAAAATAATAAAATAAAATAAATAAAACAAAATAAAACAAAACAAAACAAAATAAAATAAAAAGTCAGCATAAAATACTATGCAGTGGAACTATGGGACTGTTCACAAACATCTAAGAATATAACTGTGCCCTGTAAAATTAAAACACAGACTCACATAGAACATCTGAGCATGACTGAGTTTCCAAACGTATCCCAACAGCCTGGCTTTGAAGAAAGTAGATTAGACACTGGTATCATAGAATCATTAAGGTTGGAAAAGACCTTCAAGATCATCTGGTCCAACCATCACCCTACTACCAATATCACCCGTGAAACCATGTCTCTTAGGACTAGGTTCAGCCATTCGTTGAACACCTCCAGGGACGGTGACTCTCCCACCTCCCTGGGCAACCCGTTCCAATGCCTGACTGCTCTTTCTGAGAATAAATGTCTCCTAATTTCTAACCTAAACTTCCCCTGGTGCAACTTGAGGCCATTCCCTCTAATCCTATCACTAGTTACCTGTGAGAAGAGGACGATGCCCAGCTCCCCACACCTTCCTTTCAGGCAGCTGTAGAGACCAGTAAGGTCTCCCCTGAACCTCCTGTTCTCCAGAGTGAACAACCCCATTTCCCTCAGCCGCTCCTCATAGGACTTGTGTTCCAGGCCCTTCACCAGCTTCATAGACCTTCTCTGGATATGGTCCAGGGCCTTGATGTCCTTGTTGTAGTAAGGGGCCCAAAACTGAGCACAGTACTCAAGGTGCAGCCTCACCAGAGCTGAGTACAGGGGGACGATCACCTCCCTAGTCCTGCTGACTACACTATTCCTGATACAAGCCAGGATGCTGTTGGCCTTCTTGGCCACCTAGGCACACTGCTGGCTCATGTTCAGGCAAGCATCAAGCCACTCTGCCCCAAGCCTGTAGTGCTGCATAGGGTTATTGTGGCCAAAGTGCAGGACCTGGCACTTAGTGAAGTGCATGACCTTGGCACCTCATCCCATTGGCCTCTGTCCATTGACCCATCCTGTCCAGGTTCTTCTGTAGGGACTTCCTACCCTCCAGCAGATCAGCTCTTCCCCCCAACTTGGTGTTGTCTGCAAACTTGCTGAGGGTGCACTCAATTCCCTCATCCAAGTCATTAATAACAATATTAAAACAGATGGGCACCAACACCCCGCCCTGGGGAACATCACTGGTGACCAGTCACCAGTTGTATTTCACTCCATTCACCACTACTCTCTGGGCCTGACCATCCAGCCAGGTTTTAACCCCTCAAAGGGTGTACCTGTCCAAGCCATGTGCGGCCAGCTTCTCCAGGATAATACTATGGGAGACCGTGTCAAAGGCCTTGCTGAAGTTTAAGTGGACTACGTCAACAGGCTTTCCCTCATCCACTGGGGAGGTCAGTCATAGAAGGAGATGAGGTTGGTCAGGTAGGACTTGTAGCACCAAACTCAGGTCCAGCTGTTTCTCAGCTGGCATTTTGAGGTTTGTGCTGGAATCCATGGTCTCAGAACATACATCTGGGCTCCTAGAAGCAGAAGCAGGAACTTCAGGTGCATCTAACAGTCCTAGTGCTGCTTGAAAAGGGCCAACAGGACAGAACACTCTTTTTCTCCTGTGGTGAACATGATAAAAAAAAGAAGAGATTTAGATACCCAGATCCAATAAATCAGTTTAAGCTGAAAAGGTGTAGTAACCAGACCTGTGGCCAGATTTCAGGCCTTGGGAAAAGAAAAAAAAAAAATGAATGTAGTTTTACATTCTGAAGAGATATTCGCTTCATAACCACAATAAAGAAAAACAAACAAAAAACACAGAAACAACAATAAGACATGGCAGCTGATTATTTGTCTGCAGTACACTGAAATTTCTCTTCAGCAACTTTAAAAGGTCACTTCTGTGCAGAAGAGGGGAAAGCTGCCTAGTTGCAGCATTCTGGGTAAAAAGAAACTTCTGAAATTGAAAGCAAGGAACAGAATTTTTAAGGGGGACATACGGCAAGAGACGAATCACACCTGATGCATACCTAGACCTTAGAGGTGATGGAAGGGCAGGGAAGACTTTTCATAAGGACTAAAGTAAAAAAAGTTTTGGTTGCAATTTTGAACTCCATTGAAATGCTGCTAGAATCAGAACAAACACTAAGATCAGATATTCTGGAAAGATACGACAAACAGAGGGAGAGATTTCTTCATAAGTCTCGTGGTTTCTCTTTTGTGCCCACCCAGTCTTTATTTCTGTATGCTTTTATTACCAATTTTTGGTGTTTTCGTTATTCTGACAAAATCTAGTTCTGGCTCTTACAAATCCCATTACTGTGTGCTTACTTTACTCAGTGCTGTGGTCAGACCCAAACAAACTTCTGGATGATGTAAGATCCTGATATAAATAGCAAAATTTGAGAGAATGAGTGGAGACACTTAGCTGTTAACATCCACCAGTCAATGAAAGTATTACACATCAATCATTGAAGCAGGTACTAGAACCCTATTATCTTCTGTAACCACTGTTCTGTAGAATTACACCCCATAAGGATTTATTACTGTATGCAAAGTGGAGCAGATGGGAAATGTTAAAATAAACAAATCAAACCTCTAGAGTATCTCCTTTAGGGTTGTTAAATCATGTATATGAGAGCTGGAACATGTGAGCTCAAGTTCTTTCAAGACCAAATTGCCTGCTTTTCATACAAGTGACAGCTTTCACATTGGTGACAGCTTTCACCAGTGCTCCATTGACTGAAGACACCATAATAATACCACAGAGAAGTTTTGGCCTAACAGTCAAGACAAGTTGAGAAATACATAGTTTTCACTAAAGCTTAAAGACAAGATCCAAAAGTTAAATAAGGGGTTGGATGATCTTGACATCACTTCCCTTAACTTTAAAATTTCTGGACCTGGGAGCTAGGTACTAGGGACTTGTCTCTCGTTCAATTTTAACCCAATTGCCTTGCTGTGTTAGATCTGCAACTGAAAGTAATATTATTCTATAAACTCAGTGCTGCCTTGCTCCAGATGTATTAACTCATTTCTTGGAGTGAGCTCATCCAATTATTGGCTATTCCACCACAAAAAAAAAATACTGTTCCTCACTTATGCCACCTACATAGTTGAGAGAAAGACAAACTTCCTCATGTTGTCAAGCTTAGTTTTCATGGCAGACTAAATGTTGTCTTCATATTCAGCCTTCATAAACTCTTGCAGGCATCTGCATGGAACTCTCATGCTGATCAGAACTGAGAGGCACAATTTGCCTCCTGCTATACCTGCCATGGGGATGCCGCAGGCCTCCATAGCTTAAGTCCATCAGGAAACCAAACCAGAGAAAGGTGATACCTCCAACAGGGAACATTCAGATCCACTGGGAAAAAGCCAAGCAGATGAAATGAAAAATTAGAAAAAATATGTCTCTGAACTGTCTTATAGCAAAATTGACTTTTCCCTCCAATATTTTTGTTGGCTTCTTTAACTACAACAGTCCCTTATTGTCTCTAGAGAGGCTTCTTGCCATGTGTCACCTTTGAGCCTTTGGGCTGTGAACTTGGTCTGTGTTGCATTCAGGACTCCTGTTCTATTTGGAAGCCTCCCTACCAGTTTTCATGCTGCAAGCACCCAGTTTGCTGCCTGTCTCAGAACATGAGTACAAGATATATTGACTTTGGCAGCAAAGACAAATTAAAAGGCTCTTTCTCCCAAGCAGTTTTTCTCACACATTAGTTCACTGCCTATTCCACAGTGCTTGGACAGCACTTTCAGAGGCCACACTGTAAATCAGTGTTCTGCAGTTATTTGAGTTATAAATAATCTTTTTAAGGTTATTTTTAACTTGCATCAGTTTGGTGTATGTTGATTTGCAACACATAAAAATAATTGAACAGAGCCAGCATATACAACATGGCATCAGGGTAGAGGCTGAGGAAGTAAATGCTCTGGAGCTTGCTTTTCTGAGTAACTGAATGGTGCATTCTGTGATACTAACCTCTCACCTTGTTCCACATAGCATTTTCAAAGCATCCTTGGCAGAGCAGACTTTCTTCTGAAGGAACTCTCCTTCCTGCTCCTGTGAAGACTCAAGAAGTAAAGCACACCAGATAGTAAAGGATAAACCAGCAGCCAGCCTCCCTTTTGACCTGCCACACCATTTTTGAAGAATGGGTACTCTTAAAGCTAAATCAAAGTAGACAAATTGCAGAGCTTTCCTCTCCATCATAAACTCAGAAACGTAAATACATTCCAGTAGTAAGACTAGTAAGACTGACTTTTTTTTTTTTTTTTTTAATAGTAGAAGCACAGTAAATATTTGTGCCTTTTAAGTATTGAGAATGTAGCGGTGTCTTTCAAACTTGATGTGAAGCACTGGCTGTTCAGCAATACTGAAATTTTAAAAGGTGATAAATGTGGATTTTGGTAGCCAAATAGGTGTCTTCTGTTTCCTAAACAAACCAAAACTATGAAACTGGGGCAGACAGACAGATGCATTTCCTTTTTTTTTCATCTTAATGAGAGCTGATACTGTTCTTTAACCACCTATTTGGATGGTAAAACAAAACAAAACAAAACAAAACAAAAACAAAAATACCTAAAAAAATAATAAAAAAAAACTGTCAATTATGTCTCAAAGCCAAAGGAAAAGCAGGAAAAACATACCTTTGCAAGAATTTGAAAAATATGATGATATCAATCTTCACTACAGAAATCATGTTGTTAACATTACCGTGTCATCAAGAACTCACATACAGATGGCAGGACAGTTTACCATGTTTAGGCCTCATTATTATTCTTTCTCCTTTTTTCTCCCTCCAGTACTTGCCTTCATCTGTCTAACAACTTTCTGTTCCCCTCAAGACTTCAGTGTTTTTCCACTTGCACATGAATTGTATGGCTGCCATTTTTAAAAGTAAACCGAGTCTAGGGATTATCCTGACCTGAAACACCAATAGCAGCTCTCTCAGTCACAGTCCATTGAACATTATTAATTTATGATCACATCTTGCTGTGCCTTAGCCACTTTCACTTTTTCTCTGAATTACCCTACAACAGAAAGCCTGCCTGCTGCACAAAATACTACAAAGTAGGATAACATCCTGCTGAGAGACTATTTGCCAGGTAATGGGAGAGTATGCCATCTCAGAGGGACTGTAAAGTTTTCTTTCTGACTCTTATTTTTTTATTATTTTTATTTTGCAGTAAGTAAAAGTAAAGAAGGAACAGAGATGATTTATTTTAGCATTTAGATATACAAGTGTTATCATTTCCCTATATCATTTTGGCTTTATAAAGTTCCAATATAATAATAATAAGCCTCTGGTCTTCAGATAAAGAAGTACCAACACAAAAGGCATTTGCAAATCTACCTCTTGTACCTGAAAGTCAAAAGTAACATTCAGGCTCTTAAAATAGCAAAATCAGTGAATTTTCAATGCATTTAAAATTGAAAATCCACATAGCTGCATGGTATTTTCAGCATTGCTTTTCAAATTTGCAAAACCCTTAAATAAGAAGCAACATAGGAAAAGGGCTACTTGATCATTTGTTAAACAAATATCAAAGATATGCATACTAATGCCAGAAGGAGTGCTTTTGGGTGTTCTATTTACAGAATGGTAATTACATTTGCTGTTTGAATTGGCCCTCCAAAGAATTAAAAATAAGCAGTTATAGCTTTTTATTGCTATCCAGTGTTCCCTGGTGGCTTCACTCTGACTGTTCTGACTGGCAATTGTTCCAGGCTCGCTTGTGCCAGTAATGCATTTGTTAATTAGGCTAAGAGTACTACAAAAACCACAACACAAGCCTCTTGTCAGCATATGCTGATCTAACCTCTTGAAAGGATGGTTATTTAAATAAATGCCTTTTGAGTTTTTGCTATTTTTTTCTAACATGTAAATGTTCCCCTAAATATTATCTATGTTGGTTTAAATTTTCATGGGATCAAATATATGTTTAATTTTTGTTTTCCATGTTCCCTTTTCCACTTCAGCATGCTCTTCTCCCATCATATCCTGCATGTACAAGAGTGAAGTCTTTAAAACAAAGTTTTTTTGACAGTCTAGTCCAAATAGCTTTCAGCACCTATATTTATAAGTAATGTCAGACTGGAGTTCTGCAAAAAGTGGATTGGAACACCACTAAGAACATGAGAACAATCCCAAAGACACAGTAGAGAGTAAAAGGACAATCTATGGTGGAAGCTCACTTTCTTTAAAAAAATTGATAAATAAATAAATATTTACATGTAAAGCTACTCTGAATCTGTGCTCCAGCCGTTCAGGTGTAAAAAGAGGTGAACTTAATTGGACTGTAACTTCATTACTGGTTTGAGAATGATCTGGCCACAATCCCTCACTGTGCAGTTCATCAGTCCTTTTTAATAATTTTCACCTGTCAAAAGACTCCTGCCAACTTTTTAATCTAAAAGCCTATTTTCAAACCATTTCCTCTAGTCCTTTATGGGTAAAAGCTGTAAGTTATGGGGATATAGCTTGACAAAACAAAAATAGTGAGCTCAGGCCAAGAGGAAATCTGCAGAAGCTAGAAGCACAACTGGTTTTCACTTTTGGGACTAGACCCAAATACCATTTACATTTTAAAGAAAAATTCATTCAGGGAATACCTTTAATTTTCTTATTAGAAGATAAAACACCACAAGTTTAGTAAATGGAAAGGAAATTTAGACTGACTGTGATTCTTTTCTATACTTTATGTGGACTTCTTAAAATGAAAGAACCTTTCTCTTTTCATTTAATGCAATATAGCACTCAGCATTTAATCAGAAGATTCCCTCAACTGTTTTCTATCATCTCAGACAATAGTACTCATTACTACACAGGTAGACAACAGTTAGTAATCTTGATTTGGTATATAACAAAATATTTGAAATAAAAAGATGTCCATGTGCCCAACAGAAATAACCTGATTCACTTGGAAGTCATGCAGCTATTTTTAGGAAGGTTCTCTGTTTTGGTTATCTGCCCCAGTAGGTACTCAGGGCTGGGGTTAAAACTTGATTTTCTCTAACTGCCTGCTTTGTCTCTGGATAAAAAGAATAAATATCTGAAATATTGGCTGAAGATGGAGGAAAATGAAGAGAAATATACTCTAAACTTTCATTTTACTCTAAGGATCATGGTCCACAGATGTACCCTTTTTTTCAGTGATATACCATATGTGTTACAAAAATATTTCACATAAGAAGTGGTCAATTGGTAACAATGGATACTAGAGCCTCTCAAATTGTAACATACATGAGGCAATGGAAGTAGAATTTCTGAATGTAAATTTTCAGTTTGATTCCCCCAAATCCATTTTGAAATTAAAAAGACTTAAATTTTCGAATGGTTTCCTTGGGGTGAACAGGGAAGAACAGTTCAGCTGTGTTCTGGTGGGACTCATTGCTGACACAGTAGGAGTGAACTTGAGGAGTCTATTTTGTGTGGCAAAATGAGATTAGTATTGAAAAAACTATAACTTTAGAATAAAGAATTTGTGTACAATAGATTTAAATGTATAAAAGGGACTGAACAGGACTGATATTTTTTAATATTTTTATAGCATTGCAACTATATGCTATATTTTTATATTTTTATAGCATTGCAACACTGCTCATTTAACATCAGAAATAACTGAAGAAGAATGTCACCATCAAGATCCCCTGTCATGTTCATTTCTCATTGTCCAAGCAGAAGGTGATTCATTTTAGGACAGCATAGAGGAGAGTTTGCCTGTACTGCAGATAAACCCATGCCGGGCACATTGCTGCTATATCCAAGCTAGCTGGGAGGGAGATGGAAAAGGTACCAGCATCACTCCTCCAGCCCTGATACAGCTCAGCATTTGCTCCTCAGCATGGTAGCTGAGCCCATGTTTTACCTAGAACCAATGTCCCTGATTTAAGTTAGCTCAGGTGGTACTACATTTCACTGCACTACAGAAGCTGAAGAGGAGACACTCTAAAATATATTCGGTGTGGAAAATATGTGGCGGAAACCCATATGCAGGCCTCACAAGACTTATCCTCTGATAAAGTCACAAAATGACATAGATGACCAGGAACTGAGATTCTGAACTACAATGAAACCTAACACATTGAACATCAAAGTGCCAGCTAACTCATTAACTTGTGCTGTGAAACATGAAGCAGAAATACAGAAAATATTTTCCTTTGCTGAAAATATGTGATGAACATTTCATTCCAGAAAGGAGAGTTATAAATGTTTACACAATTCACTTGTATGTTTGAGCGCTAATGAACAAGCAGTATAGTAGCATTACTAACCCTCCAAATTCTGGTCGTTGATATTTGTTTTTTCCTTAAAGTTTAATTGTGGTATGAACTGAGTTTTCAGATTTTTTTCCCCCTTTCTTTAAGCAGGGACTTTAGGTGTCTGTCAAACAGGAATGTCTGGGAAATAAGAGTGGGCAAAGAAGCTCCAGGGATCGTCTTTTAACTTCTTTTAAACATTGTTGCCATCCAAACTTCATAGTGATCATTCCAGTCCAAAACAGTCATTCCACTAGTCAATCAGACTCACCTTGTTTCCTGACAAATTCAGCCCTACTTGATGATAAATTCTGGTACTGACTTCTGTTTCTTCCACAGAATGTCATTTTTTGTTCCAGGGAAAGTAACAGGATTTAACATCAGCACCTGTGGAAGCAAAAAGTGCTTTTTTTTTTTTTTTTTTTTTTTCCCACTACATTATTATTATTATTATTATTATTTTCTAAGAGGAATCCTACAACAATATAGAAACCTAACCAGTAGGAGGAATTGTAAAATCACCTTTGAAAACCTCAGAAAGACTGAGTAAGGCCAACATAGTATGACTAGACACTTGCAAATGATAGCATTGTAGATTTGTGGGAGGCATTTACCACAACTACTTGTCAATATTTTTAATGTCACATTTTACAATGTTTCCTTCTATCCTGACTGTTTCCTATAGCAAATATTTCAATATCTTCATAAATTAAATGAAAATGTTTAGTAGTAACATGGTACTATTCAGGATGTTAAAAACATAGTTGGTTGAGTATGCGGAGAAAGCAGTAGCAATACCAAGTAAGGCAAAAATAAAATGGCAGACAAAATTCATTCTTGAAAAAATGCAAAATAACTAAGATGAGGAGGAATATGATTCTACCTATACAGATGTATAGTGATGGGTTTTCAATTACCTATTTCAATATAGGAAAGTAATCATGGGACCGTTTCAAGAACATGAGCTCAATGCTCAGTAACAGGCAAAAAGACAAGTAGAACATAAAGAATTATTTGGAAAAGAATAGAGAACAAAACAACAAGCATTACACCTCTGCCTTATGATTAAAACCACAAAGAACTTTTATCTTTAGCATTGGCCACAATGTCGGCCACTCAATCTGGATAATTATGTAGCAGAACAAGTACAGATAAGGATGATACGAGATTCAGAATTACCTCCATATGGTTGAATACTCAGATTGAATACTCATGGATTCTGCAATATGAAGGAAAAAAAAAAAAAAAAAAAAAAAAAGGCAGACTGAATATCAGTGGATATATAAAATATTCAAAAATGCCAGTAACACAAGTAGGGAAAAGATGTTTACAGTTTCTAATAAACAAATGAACTAGGGAGCTCACAATGCACCATCAAGGAGAAGACTCAAAAGCAAAATTGAACTTTCCAAAGACTGCATAGTTATTTTGTATAAAGTAGCATACACAATAATGCAAGGAATTCATTGCCACTGCATGTTACAGATGCCAAAAGGATGTATGGCTTCAAAACCAAAGATATATCATTATGTCTCAGGAAGTTCTTGACTCACTGGTCCTCAGAAAGATTCTGAAGGAAAGAGCCAGCTTAGTTTCTTCTTCATTTACCCAGCATCTACTACTGTTACTGCTGAGACTGAAAACTGAGACAGTCTTTTGATGCCTTTGTGGGTTTTGCAACTGTGAGTGTTAATCCTTTAATCTTTTTGGTTCATTCTGTCCTCTTAAGCATATTAATTTTATATTTATGGGCCTAATTGAAAGTTGTCAAATGAAGCCTAGTTTCTTTTGAAATCAATAGGAATAGCAGACTCTCCTTTTCCCCTTTATGTTGCAGAAACCACTTCTATTTCTCAGATCTAAATTTACACCACATGAAGTGATGTGAGTAACTCAGATTTCTAAATACATCTTACACTACCTTCAGTCCCCTGCTAATGCTTCTATCAGGGAGGATCTCCACTCCTCATGATCATGTTTGAAACACAGCCAAATAAGCACCGTATACCTTAAGACTCAAAGGTTCTTTTCTAGCTTGATCACTTCAGAAGAGACCCAAGACAAATTTATTTCTATAGCAACTTGTGACAGGATATTTGACATATAAGGAGTATGACTCCTTTGTACTGGGGTTACTGGGGTGTAACACTAAAGAGTTTGGGGTTTGAGCAGGAATAGTCTAAAGAGCACTCCTGATTTTCTGGATTTGCAGAGCATCAATCAAGATGTTCCATATTTTTATAACTTTAATTATACAGATAATTAGTTCAGTCAAACTCCGCTAGAGATATTTTTATCATTAGAGATGACAGATGACAGATACTGGGCAGGTTTTTATTTGAATATCCTATGAAGATGGTTTTCAGTTTAGAAAATTTTTTGTATTTGCTTTCAAGTTAAAAATAACTTTAAGGTTTTGCTGAACTATTAAATGCATTCTTTGTGTTTTGGTTTAAACATGTCTTGCAAAAGGTATATTCAGTGCATATTTTAGGAACATTTAGAAAGTTGCAGTTTGGTTTGTCTCAAGCTGAACAGAATTCCTGCAAGACAACACACCTAAGAACAATTTGACTGACCAGCAGAAATTACAACAAACTCTATTCTAATTTATGCTTCAACTGAAATTCTTTTACTGCTTTCAACCCTTTCCTCACAGTTTCCTTCTCTTTATTCTGGAAATCACAGGAGATCTTACAAGCAAAGGCATAAAAAGTAGTTTACTAAGCACAACTTTCTCTATTAGATATATCCTTTTGTTGCTGTTTTGCATTCTTAGGGCCTAAATCTATCTGTCTATATATAATATTAGAAAAAAAAAAAAAAAAAAAAAAAAAAAAGCGTATTTCCTAAATGATTGATGATGTCTTTTAGGAAATTTTCTTCAGATCAAAGTATTTGTTTTTAATATTCCTCACCTAAATGTGGATTCGTGTTTCTTCCTTAGAGGCATGAGTGCCATCTATGGAACAGTGACTAGTAGATATTTACTTGAATGTTGAGAAATAAGAAATAGTTTTGTCCCTGTTGTCCCAAGAGACTGCTTTGTCGGTTTAGCAAAAATTGCTCTTCCTATTCAGTTTATGTATCACAAGAAATTCAGTAATTTTCCACAAGTGGAGGTTTAGCATAAGTAAACAAGTGTCATTACAGTTTTAAGCAGAGAACACAGAGGTAATGATATTGATATTTGTTCAAAGACTGTGATGATGTTTTAATTTAAAGTTAACTGTATATGCCTGATGTTTCAGAAGTGATGCAAGTATTCCATTATTTTTTGCATTCTATTATTTTTTCCATTGTGCATTAAATCATAAATAAAAAGGAATGAAAAAACAAACAGAAAACTTCTTCTCCCTCCCCCCCCCCCCCACTCCCCCGTTAATTCCCACCCTCTAAATAAGAACATTTCATGATGGGCTATTTATGTAATTATTTTTCTTTGATCTTCCAGTCTAGTCTTTAATAAGACATAAATATATTGAATATTTCAGTTCCATCTCTATCATAAAAGCTTTCCTCTCCATTCCATTTCTTTCCTTGTTTCCTTTTTGTCTCATGATGAAAAGGATTTTAATTGAGGCACTAGGAGTAAATTTGCAATCCTTTATGTGAAGCCTTTCTTCCAGTTATGTATCTTTAAGTTGCAAATATATCCAGCTCATAATTTAAAATAGAATTGTACTTTGTATGGAAAATACAGGCATGGAAAGCAGAGGGCACCCTATCACATGTTAACTCTTCTAGAATAAAAAGAAAGGAAAAATGAAGAAGAAGAAGAAGAAGAAGAAGAGAATAAATAAGAGAATAAAATAATAGAAAATGAAAAAGGAAAAATGAAAATAAATAAGAAGAAAATGAAATGAAA
>NW_023303371.1:0-4809 GCF_011077185.1 Oxyura jamaicensis | reverse complement strand
GGAGAGGAGAGGCGAGGAGAGGCGAGGAGAGGCGAGGAGAGGCGAGGAGAGGAGAGGAGAGGAGAGGAGAGGAGAGGAGAGGAGAGGAGAGGAGAGAGGAAAAAAAGTCAAACTAAACTCTCAGTCACAATCTGGGTATGCACCTGAAAATACCACCTCCATAGAAAAGTGCCAAAGAGCCGCTCCTTGAACCACATCAGATAATCGTATTTGCTCACAGATTTTCTTTATCAGTGTCATAAATGTCACTGAGTAGTTCACCAGAAGGAACAGTGCCAACCTGTTCCTTTATATGTCAAGCGAGCACTGGCTCCCCTTTAACATTTTGTATACATCTCGTCTTCAGCACTCTGATTTCACATGTATACAAAGTCTTCACCTTTTTATGAGTTTCGTGAGATCTGTACCTCACCTGCATGTTTGTACATTAACACTTATGTTGACAATATGATAAAAATAATCTTGGCAACAACAACAACAGCCACCTTCATCTAACTTCTCAAGAATTTGATCTCTGCTTCTGCAGGACTACTGCATGTACAGCCATAGGTGCTGGTGGGCTGTTTGAGGTACATGCTGCTGCCAATCCTAATCCCACCACCCACAGGTAAGAATTAATTAGGACTCAAAGATGCCAGAGGGAGGCAAACCAAACAAAAATAGCATTTTAATTAACTGTAAACAATAATTAAAATTCTGCATTATGTTTAGCATCTGCACATTTCTTGATTTACTGCAGTAACTCTAAATCTAATGAAATCATACAGCTAAATCCCAGAGGACGGGGCAGATTTCAGATCCTAAAGATATCTCCTATTGTATCTCAAAGCAGCAATAATTCATGAATCTTTATTGTGAAAACCAATAATTAAAAATTAAAAAACTAGCATGCTAGAGGAACCAAAATCCATATACCCTGGCCAGACCAAAGGAGAACAAAACATGCACCCATACAGTAAAAACTTTTAAGTTTTCCATTCTAGATGTGCACTTGTTCAGTAGTTTCATATCACAATGACCCCACTTTACAAAGCTTATTTAGTTAATTATTTATTTACAGTTCCCTTTTAACTTTTTTTTTATTATTATTAAAAGGTTATTAACCTGCCATTATACTAACAAAATTAAGAAGGTTACTACAAACCTTTTCTACTCCAAACCCTGTTTAATTACAGTGTTGGCACAGACCCTCTAAGTTTCTTCCTATCAAATTCAGTTGCTCAGTTTTCTCTGCCATTTGGTCTTCAGCCGGCCAGATTACAAATTGGATCTCATCAGTTCATCTCCACGCAAAATATTCCCTGAACTCATGCTGGAAACAGTCATTCAGAAGTCAAACTTCTCAACAAAAATCTCCTTACCTTTTGTCAGGAGGACAGGTAAACTTCCTGAAGTTTTACTTTACCATGAGCTTGATCAAAGGTAACCCCCAGGACCTAGCCATACAGAAGAAAGGCAAGGGTTTCTCTTGTGCCCACCTCTAGAAACCCGAAGGAAAACATCTGTCTGAAATAGCCACATGGCTTCTGTATTCTGTCATTTTCCAAAACTGGCTAGACTGAACCTCTTCACATTTAGTAAGTACAGCCTAAATGTTAATTCACAAAAGGAAAGATAACAAAATCCCTAATTTCATTTATATAAGGCACTCAATTTTACATTCCTCAATATCTCATTTAAATTATAGCCACTACACAATTGCAATATTTTAGCTAATATGCTGAAAGCTTTGTGTGGATTCTCTTTCTTCCTCCCATTATTTGTTCACTAATCCATGAATATAAAAATCACAACATGTTTGGAAGAGCCGATGCATTTCCAGCCCTCTTCCAGCTTGAGTTTCATAGCTTCCTCAGGTTTCATAGGTCTCATGTGTTCTCCCCGACATTGTACTAAACTGCTAAGTACAGAAGATTAACTGATTAGAAATGATGTAATTAATGTTTTCAGCTGCAGAGCGCTTTTTTTGAAATGCAAATTGAGGAATTGTGATGGAAGTATCATGAACTTCGTAAGGCACCAAAACCAGGCTGCTGTGTATTCAGAAAACCCAGGTCAGGCCTAAATATAAGATCTACAGAAGGATGTGTCCTTATGTAAGACTACCTCTGCTTACGAATGACTGCCATTATTTACGACTGATTGCAAATATTGCTGAATTGCTTTGTTGACCTGGAGGGCTTAGGAAGTTTACTACAGACATCTTGTTTTTCTCAGTTTATTTATTTATGCCTTTTCTTTAACTATCTATGTATAACTACAATGCTTCACTGCTTTTGTCTTTCTGTAAAAGCTTTCCTCAATTTTTCCTTTTTATTTCTTATTTTTATTTTTAATGGCAAACGCCACATTTAAATTTCTACGTTTCCTTTGGGTGCATGAAGAAACCAGAGACAGTAATTGCCTCCCCCCTTCTTTTAAATGAAATTCTCATTTTTCTGTGGCATGTAAGGCCCAGGTTGATAGGGGTTGACCAGGGCCCTAGAGTGCTCTGGGCTTTGGGCAACACTGTAACATACAGAATAGTCATGTACATGTTCTTGTAGGTGAGCTTCTGAACACCAGCCCCTGTCACAGTTGCTCTTTCTCGTTGCTGATACCTTCCACTAAATTGCCTCTGAATCCTTTTCTCTTTCTTTCAGCTGTACACAAAATCTTTATTTCCTAGGAGCACTCCTGGTTTGCAGTGCCTCGTGAAGGAGTTTCAATTTTTCCTCGTTAACTTTTTTGGCCTTCCCTCTGACATCCTCCAACTGGGACAGCCACCCCATTCTGTATCAGCTATTTTCTCCTGCTTCATCTTTTTCACTTTCCAGGAAAATCAACCCTAAGAGCATTCAAGAATTTCTCAGGTTTCTCCGGCGCATCTTTGTTTGCCCAAAAATTAAAACAGTAAGATCTTAGGGTCTTATCTGGTGTCCACACAGCAAAACTATCCCACGGGTCCCTAGGACAGAAATTTGGCAACCCTCCCTCCCAGACAGAAGTCTCCAGGAATGTCAGCCGCAGTTCAGCTACCTACTGATGCTCTGCTTCCCACTCCCTTATTGCCATTCTTTTCCATGTCTTTCCTACGAGCTGCCTCTCTTTGGGGCGGTGCTCTGCTAGATTGTCTAGACAATTCATGTGATGTAAGTAAATTTATCTCTTCTCCTCTTCTCCTAACCTGCCACTTTTGCGTTTGACTCTTCTAATGCCAGTCAACTTACTCAAATATAACCTTCTAAAAACTTTTACCTTACCTGGAGCACTTCATCTTCTTTTTAATAATAGGTTTTCACCATTATCAAAGCCATTTCTTTGGATTTCACTTTTTTCCCCAACCTTTTTTTCCTCAGAAGTTTTCCATTTCATTTTTTTCCATAAAAACAAAGCATTGTTGCACTAGCAGGTTCCCATGCTTTCCTTTCACTAGGCCTCATTTTTAAAAGATTTCCTTATTAAATCTGAGACAATATGTCTTTCTTCATTTCCCTCATATATCCTGATACCATTTCCCAAGACTTTATGACTAACAATGCCTTTTCATTTGTCCTGCTCAAGTTTTATGTCAAGTGCTCAGTATGAGTTTATACTAGAAGCTGTGTATTTTCATTTTATGTTTATTGATGCAATGAAAAAGACCAAGACCTTAAACTTTTCCAGACCAACAAGCTGTTCTGCTTGGAATTGTTAACCAAGCCTTACTCCTTTTGGAAATCCTGCTTCTCAGCATAGACCCTGCTGGCTTTTAATGACGTTGTCTTTCTGCTTTCTTTCGCGACTTGTTCAGTCTCTCAGACCCCACGCAGCATTTTCTTTACAGCATACTTAGTTTCTGGGGGAAAATTCGTCTCTAGCATGTGAAAGAGCGCTGATGTAGCTCTCCTACAGACATGTTCTGCAGTGCTTCACTTTAACCGAGGCTCTCTCTTTCTGCTTTTCGCTCTCCCGCACCTCCCGACTACCCCGCGCACAAACCAAGCACGCCGCCCAGCTCAGCAGCGCTTCCTTCCTGACAAGTCGGCCCTGAACACACAGCGGCAGCCGACCCCAGAAAGACCCCATTTTCTCATCAAGCACCGCTCGGCTGGTCACGGGGCTGAGGCACAAACGCGACACATTCATTTTTTGCCCAGAGGTGCCTTCCCAGTCTCATAAAAATAAATGAACCTCTCGGTTCCTTATCGAAGACATAGCAAGAGCGGATCGTGCCTCTGGCGGGCAGTGGCACTTTGCCGCTGTCTGGGCGAGCGGGGAGGCTCTGCCCCGATGGAGGAGGATGCCAGACGAGCAGCCTCTCCTCAGCTCTGCCACCTGTTGCCCTGGGACTCGGGATGAGTTACTCCGCATCCCTGCCTCCCGCATCGTGCCGAGCATCGCTCCCTGAGAGGCACCGGGGTGCCCGCTGGCACATCGCTTCTGTGGGGCACCCGGCGGGCTTCGGGAGGCCGGCAGCGCCCGCTGGGCTTAAAACACTGGTTAATTACCCTCGGGAGCCACGCAACAAGGAACGAACAGCGGTACCCCCACAGCTCCTGCCTGCCACCTGCGCCCGGGGGCCGGGGGGAGCAGGATGGAGCTGGGGGGGAGCAAGATGGGGCCGGGGGCACCCATCGGGGGGCCAGGAGGGGACCAGCGCCATCCCCCATCCCACCGCGCCCGGAGCACGGAGGGGCCGGCAGGGCCGGGGGCTGCCCGGCGCCGTCGGAGCCCCGCCGAGGGAACCCCCCGACCCCGACCCCGTCCCCGCGGGGCTCCCCCCCGGCCGCCGCCCCCCGCCGCCCCCCGTCGGAGCGCCCACCCGCCGCCCCGGGGGGCTCCCCCCGA
>NW_023303370.1:0-5589 GCF_011077185.1 Oxyura jamaicensis | reverse complement strand
GGTGGGGGGGAGGAGGGAGGGAGGGCGCGTGGGGGGTGCCGGGCTGCGCGCACCCGTGTCCCCGCCCCCTCCCGCACTCACCCGGCGCCCTGTGCGCGCTGCCCCCGTCACAGGGGGGTGGGGGTGGAGGGGGATTGGGCCGGGCGGAGCCGCGCGTCGGCCTCACGTCAGCGCTGATGCAGCCGCGCCGCCGCGGGGGCGCTGAGGAAATGGCGTCCGCGGCGACTCCCAGCGCCGCCGGCCGTCGAAGGGGGCGGGGCTTGGCTGCGGGCGGCGCCGCCGAGTGGCCGAGGGGCTCTCCAACGGCAGGCGGCGTGGCCAATCGGCGCCGCGGGGCCGCGGGCGGCGCTGCTCATTGGCTGAGGGGCGGGACGAGGCTCCGGGGGGCGGGGCGTGTTGGGAGCGGGGGCGGCCTGGTTGTAACGCCCGGGCGGGCCCGGCCCGGGGAGCGGGGACGGGGCGGGGGGCGCGGGGCTGCCCTGTGAGGGCCTGGAGCGGAGCCGGGCAGCGCCGGGAGGGGCACGGCGCTGCACACCTACATTACATCGCCCAGTTTGTGTTACACCGTTAGGTGCGCGCCCCTTCCTGCGGGTTGTTTCTCTGTGAGAAGCCGTGCGGTGGTGTGCCGGGTGGAAAGGAAAGCCCGGCGTTGTTTTCCCGTGGCTCGCCGTGGTCGGGGAGCGGGAGGACGTGCCAAGAGCCGAGAAAACCGTTTTTCCTGCGTTTTAAAAAATAATAACTCTTATCTCTGTCTCCACGAAAGGGAATCGCATTTATCTACGCGGGCTTTGCCTTTGACCGTTTCGTTTGTTAACGCGTCGCACAGAAGTTCCTTCACGCCGCTACCCCGGTCAGGGCCCAGCGCCAGCAACGGGGACGCCCGGTGCCGATGAAAGTTGTCGGTTTGCGCTCTGCGTTTCCTGGGCCGAAATACCGAACAACCCCCTTCCTGTTTCGGTTCTGTTTCCCTCGCTGCAAACGCTGCAGTGCGCCTGTTCGGGGCTTTACATAGGAGCTGGTCTTCACGCCGTTAATAACCCATTAGGAACAAACTTCTGATGCCCTTTTGTCAAATACGTGCTTTACTAGAAACCCCCCGGCGAGCCAGAAAATATCTTATAGAATAATAACACAAATTAGCAGGCAGGCATAAAAATGCTGAGAATAACTGTGCTGATGCCCTTGGAAGAAATTCGGTCTCTGGGTGGTGTATTCAAGAAGTCAGAAGTTGCTGCTCAGATGCTAGTAACACCTCAAACGCATTTTTAAAGCTGGAAATCTGATTACAAACAGGAAGAAATGTTGAGAATGTGTTAAAGAGTGGAAGCCAATGGAGTGAGTTGTTTATAAACAAATGGCAAATTTCCACAGAACTCTGGTGTTGTGAATTTGGAAAAGCAGTTATTTTCTGTTAGTTTTCAAGCAGGTCATTAGCAGCCTTTAAATGCTTACCTAATAATTTATTCCTATTTGTACCTTTTTAATCTAGTTTAGTGAAGTACATTAAGCTGTGTGCTAGGTTAAAGGTTGGGCTTGATGACCTCAGAAGTCTTTTCTGAGCTAAATGATTCTGTGATATTAACTAAATGAGAAATTGAAAATTTAACTTCCAGTCTGAGAAACATCTGGTCAGAGGAATGAGTGAACTGCCAAAGGGATTTAGTCTTTAGGGATGTAAAGATGATTAACCAGCTGCAGCTCTCGAATACTTGACATGGCTTACTGAGGCCAGTAAAGTTGTGCCTGGGTTTAGTCTGGCCACAGGGTCAGTGGGCTGGAAGAGGAAGGTAAAAAACAGGAAACATTGCGTTCTTACTGTGGCAAGGCTGGGGTAGTGTATTTGTTAGCTGAGGCAAGAACAGTCTTTGCTACAAAAGTGCATCACTGCAACTAAAATCATCCTAAAATTGTTCTAAGTGGGATCAATCCCTGACATGAACCAATTTAATTTTGAAAGCTAAGACCAAAAGCAATAAATAGGACGACCACACAGGATGGGATTCTTTATGATTGTCATAATTTACACAAGGTGGTTCTGAACAAAGATTTGAAATCCAGGTGCTTCATTCCCATCAGAATGACTACCTGGGTCATCTTTCCTCTCCAACCTGAAATGTCCAATTGTGTCCTACAACTTCCAGGAAATAACCAGCAATTCAGTAGCAGTTTTTCATTGTTTTTGTTTTGTTTTATTTGCTTTGGGATTTGGTGCCCAAAGTCAGAACTTCTCTAAAGAGTTAAAAATGTGACTCAGTGCCAGCTTGAGCAGCATCCAGTTTCTTCTGGCATCTCATTTCCACTGCTGAGGCAAACCAGAAGCCTATCTGGGAAGTAACCTGAGTTGGAAACAGTACACCAAGAAGAAAAAAAAAAAAAAAAACAGATGCTTTTAACCTGGATCAACCTGACCCTCTGCACCATCACACAGAGAAGTACGATCTTGACTGAGGGGTTAATACATGAGCAGGGAGTCAAGTGACTTCAGTTGGCACTGACACCAAAGGAAATGCAAAAGAAACATGATGCCCTTTGCTAAGAACGTAAATCCTTCACCAAAGTATATTACATCACTATGAACACTGTGTTGTCTTCAAAAAACTGCTTTTACGTATTAGCTCTTCAATCTTTCAAACAGATTTTTTTAAAAGAATAGAGTTAAAAGAACTTATATAAATATATATATATATATATATATATAAGATTAGATTAGGTATTAGGAGGAAATTCTTCACTCAGAGGGTGGTGAGGCCCTGGCCCAGGCTGCCCAGAGAAGCTGTGGATGCCCCATCCCTGGAGGTGCTCAAGGCCAGGCTGGATGGGGCTTTGGGCACCCTGGTCTGGTGGGAGGTGTCCCTGACCATGGCAGGGGGTTGGGACTGGATGGGCTTTAAGGTCACTCCCAACCCAAACCATTCTCTGATTCCAAGAATTACCAAAAAATAATTGCACCACAGATCTCTCCATGGACCACTCACATTTTAGTGAGTCATTAAACAGCTCTACCTCTGCTCTTTCATTGCCTCTAAAGGAATAGATGTGCAGAACTTGTAGGGTGGTCATACAGAAGTGCAGACATAACACACAGCCATTGTTTTCACAACTGATTTTGTAAGTGTTGTGAAAGGCAGAAGTAACCAGTACCCTCATGAGGCAACAGAAGAACAGATTAGGCAAGAAGCATACTGTAGAAAAGCATAAAATATACTGTAATGGTAAAATATAAAGCTAACGATTTATTTTACCTGTTCTTTTTTTAATAAATTGCTTTCAAGGAATACTTGTTTAAGGTATCATTACTTTGATATTTCTTGGGTTTGTAGTGATTTGATTTTGGATAATACCTTGAAATAATGCTACACAATTGTACTGTCCTAAGCACAGATGCACAGCCTGAAATACAACGATTCAATGTGCTTTTTAAATTTGACTTTTTGTTAGGATTTGTAATCCATAATCTAATTTTATGAATACTAAACTGGAATCGCAAGTGGAACGCTACTACATGATATGCCATGTAGTTTGGAAGGAGGGCTGCTTACTGTGTGCCAAAACCTGCCAAAATCAAGCAGAGTACACTTGCAGTGAAACCATGGTTTACACTGAACATTATTCATCACTGCTTGAGTAATGCAACAGTTAAACTGCTTTGTGAGTCTGCAGCTAGATGTTTGCTGTGGTGTTTGTACGAAAAGCTTTATGAGAAGCGGAATTAATAAAAATCACAGTGCCCTGTTTCTCATCTACCATCCCCAGGTTAGGTCTCTCCATGCACAATGGAGCCAGGAGGAGCCAAAAACTGGGGAACCCTTTAAGTACACATAGCTGGGCAAGTAGCTTGAGGTTCTCTGAACTGCTGTGTACTCATCTGTCGCATGCTCATTTCATGAAATACGTGATTATAATGGTAAAATAACATTCTGAATAGTTAACAGTGTAAGGTGGCTGAAATGTTTAAAGGATTGACTAGCAATTTCAAGACACGTGAATGGTGACATTGCTGCTGCTGCAGAAAAATAATGGCAATTGAGATCTATTACATGATTTATTTCTTCTGCAGAATAATGAACTTTATACTCATGTATGTCTCTATAATCAAGTATACTTGATTATTTACAATTTATTACTGTTCGAAGAGATGTTTGCACTTCTTTGGTGGAAAGCATAAGGTTTATGTAACACATTATTTTGTACATATAGCATGAATATAAACTCATGTCCCCTTGCACACAACTGGCTGAGTTCTATTTAAAATTTAAATACATAAAATTGTACCACTAAAAGTTTCCTGAATAGGCTGCATACAAGAACTACTTGGATAACAGAGTTTACCAGTACGAAATGCTTCCTGAAAGGTTTAAAAGGCTCAAATAGCTTAATGAGAATATACTGTACCACAGGAATGTGCATACCACAACCCGTTTGCTGTTGTACAACCACGCTTTGCAAAAGATTTATGCTGTAAAGCAAGGTAAGCCGGAGTAATAACATGGTAAGCACTCGTACAGACACTGAGTGTCTACCTCACACAGAGGTGAATGCAAGGTGAACACATCAGCTATTTCGGTAATGCAGTCAAAGAGAAACACGTATAAAGATCTCAGACTCCTTCAAAAATACATACTGAAAATATGAAAAACTTAGAAAAAATGCGTTTCCTCAGCGGTCTGGCTGTAGACTACATTTTCTAGCACCTGTATGAAGTTTTTGATGGGGAGAAGGTTTTTTGTTTGTTAGTTTTGTTTGTTTTCCTGTTAGATGGTTGTAAATGACCATGAAGTTCACAAAGGAAGAAGAAAAATGAAAAGCAAAAGCAACTGAATAAATGGAGCTCACCAGCCACAAAATAGAGGTGTCTAGGTAAGTAAAGAGCAGGAAGAGAATCAAGTGAAAAATAATTAAATGGAGTAGTGTTCAGTACAACAGGAGATTATCAAGCTATTCACTGTGTTATTTATGTGGCAGAGACATTGTATTTCTTTCATGTCTAGAGTTATTTAGTTCTTAAGCTCCCAGTAATACACATAAATGGCTAAAGCACTGTTTTTCCTGGAGAGGAAATCTCCATCTTGTCTCTTTTATCAAATGCTGGCTCAACAAACCTGTCACCTTGATGATGCTATTTTGCCAGCTGACTTATTTATGACCTCTTTTTTTTTTTTTTTTTTGTCTCATTCTACTTGTCTGCTACTTTTGCACATTACAAGAGGCTTCAGTCTCCATTAAGTATGAAAAATGTGTTTTGCTGAAGTACTTGAGAGACATGTTATTAAATAATTGCTTAAAAAAAAAAGCTGAGGAAACTATCAGTGGACTTGAATCAGTGGACTGATCTCTATTCAGATTTGAAAAATGATGTCTCAGAAATAGGCACTAGACATTTTCTATTTATTATATTTCAGTGAAGACCAGTACTACTTGCACCCCCCCCGACCTTTTTCCTGGAAACTGTTCTGTAAATTCAATTTGTCTCAAAGCTAAATTGTATTGCCTAAAATTCATCATCAGTAAGGACTATGCAATCACTGCACTTCTTTCTACATGTGTTTATATGATATCTGTTAAACAATCATTTTCTCTGCATCACTACAT
>NW_023303369.1:0-3387 GCF_011077185.1 Oxyura jamaicensis | reverse complement strand
TTTCTTTTTCTTTTTTCTTTCTTTCTTTCTTTCTTTCTTTCTTTCTTTCTTTCTTTCTTTCTTTCTTTCTTTCTTTCTTTCTTTCTTTCTTTCTTTCTTTCTTTCTTTCTTTCTTTCTTTCTTTCTTTCTGTGATACTTGTGTTCATCACAAGCATCACAGGGAATAAATTGTATTTTATGGATGGGACAGAGCTCTGATGCTGCACAAAGGTTTCTATCCTGGGGCAGTCACACACTCTTAACACACAACTTGTGTGGGTGCATCACAGCCATAAAATCAACAAGAAAAAGGCATGTTTCTCACTAAAATACAATGACAGCTGTATTATGTTTGACCAAAAGAAATTATCAGACTGAAATATCTCTCGAGGGACAATATCTGGCATAAAATATGTTTGCCTAAGGTGCTGCATGATTTATTATATTTATTCAGTAAAATCATGCCTCTGTTTAAATAAAACAACTATATGGCAGAATGTTGTCAACTAAAATGATGGGATTTTTTTTTTCTACTTGTTACAGTCAAAATTACTTTGTGAAGGAAACTCAAAAAGCTGACATTAGTGAGAATGTTCTGAAACTGATGCTGCATACAACTTTTAAAGGATATTTAGAAAGCTAGTCTATTGAAAAGCAGAAAAGCTTTAATTTACTTTCTAAAAATATCAGTAGTTAATTCTTCCTAAGATCCAACCCAACATTTCAATTACTCTAAAAGCTTAAGAACTTTAAACAAGTTGCATACCGATAATTCACAGGCAAAGGAAGAAGTTCATGATTACTTCTCTTCTATAAACCATTTTAAACATGCTAGAAGTAAAATGAGGACTAAAATTACTGAAATTCTAATCCATATGAAAAGTGAACAAATTATTTTTTTAGAATAACAAACATAAACAGGACTAATTAACAGCTTCTTCTGTACTATGACAGGTATAAGTTCAAAAATAGCATACATAATTCTACCATTTCTTGAAAGCTGCTTGAAAGCTGCTGGTTGGTGTTCGGGAGCAAATCCATCTAACCATGAATGACCTAATTTCAGGCTGTGAAAAAGGAAAAGGTCAGTCATCTTTAAATGCTAGCTCTCCCAGCCATTACTATGTGATGCAGAGATGACAAATGTGTGAGATTCCCCTGCGAGTGTTGGGAAGAGTGGAATTCAATTAGCAGATATCCATACTCCACAGGAAAAAAAAAAAAAAAAAAAAAAAAAAAAAAAAGGGCACTTTTACACCTGTTGGTCACTATTACTGTCAAGCTCATCTGCCAACAGAGTGCTGATAAAGTGCACAGCAGAAGCTTGGAAAATTTGTTTTAGTTATCTCGAGTTATTTCTATGTAAGTGGTGAAACCATACAAAGGGGAGGAAGGTATCTGTGAAATATTCAGCATCTGCTGCCTTCCAGAACAACAACTGGTTGTTTAAAATTTTTGATAGACTGATTTTGTGCCCACATAATGATGTATGAATGATTAACCATGTATGCAAATATTTACCAGAGCACTGTAAGCTCTGAAGGAAAAACAGAGCTATTTCTATAAGCCACAGTTTTGCAAGTAAACAAATATGAATAGTAACTTTCAAAATCCCTCATGTACTACAGCATTCCAGTGCTTTTGTCTTAAAAATATGTGGCCTCTATTCTGCATGTATTTGTATCTATTTACAGAATCCAATAGCAATTGCACAATAATAGAAGTCTATCATGAGCTAGGTCAGAATGAAAAGTGCTTCTGCAAGCTTCCTAACTCTTCAGCAGTTCTTGATGGCCAGCATCATGTGCAAAGTGTGAAAAGACTAAGTCTGTCCCTCCTAGGCAAAATATTTTGTTGAAGATGGGTGACTACAGGGGAAAGAAAATTTGTTCTCATTTATTTTTAAATCACCCTTGTATGCATCTTGACCTCTTATTTTTGACCTTGAATATTTGTACTTATGTGTGCTCTTCTCCTATTCATATGTTTGTATACAGTGTCTTGCACAAAAAACATCTTCAGTAAGGCTTTTAAGAAAATAATGAAGCTAACTTTTGTCACATTCTTGTCCCCAAGTTGAAAAATGTATTATTTTAGACCTGTTTACTATTTCACATATGACATACTTGTGATTTTACAACAAATATCCTTTCAATCACAGGAAGGAGAAATCTGATCTTACCTCTTTCAAGCTAGAGAGACAATTCCTACAGGCAGGAGATGCAATGAACTATCTTCTATGGGTAGGGCTTAGAGAGGTGTGTGTAAAATTTTTAGCCATGAAAGCTAGTCACAGTCAGAATGGAAAGTGGTAACCATGATTACTAATGATCAGAATGCAGGTGATGACATTATCCTAGGGAAACTAGGAGAAATCTTGCCTTCATCAGTATCAATGGGAAAACTCCCCTTGGTTGCAATACGCTTGAGCTTTCATCCGTTGCCTCCTGCCAAAATGAACTCTTTCTGTGCACTCTAATTGTGCTCTCAGAAGCTCCTAGAGTTATTTGTGTTACTTTTATTCTCAGATACTTGAAGTAAAAATAATAATGAGCAGAATTTAAAACCTTTTGCCCATCATGTATTTAAAAACTTCACCTGGAGTGAACATCTGGGATTCTTAGCAACATTGCTTTAAAGATGCAGTAAAATCTTCAAAGCCCAGCATTTCATGCTCCCAGCTTCCTTTCCTCTAACCCCCCCAAACCTCACTTGTTTATAATGTGGCAATTTTTAAGCTATTCTTTTCTACTTTCTTACCCACCATCAAATAAAAAGGCATTGTAAATTCTATTGTAGTGCTCCTAAACCTGACACTGCAATATGTAAGGCACCCTCATAGTTCTCTTCTTTATATATTATTTTTATGATGAGAATTAAGGACTTTATGAGGTTGTAATTTCTGACATTACTATCTATTCCTCAGGAGCTCAGTGTTATCCATGATAAACTGAGAAGAGAAGCTACAACTTTTCAAGGTCAACAGAAGATTTCAAATCAGGAAGGAGATATGTGAAAAAAAATCTCCACCCTCTGCCCTAGCTTAAAATATTTTCACCGTAAGGTGACAAACAAACAAAGGTGAAGGTGGCTAGTATTTATGGATGCTAATCACAGAAGACCAGGAGTAATGCTATAAGTGTACAGACCTTCTGTGAAGCAACGGGTCACCAAAGTTAATTTACATTGAAAGGGGATGTCAAAGATAGCCTTGTGGGAGAGAAGGTCACCCAAAGTACATGACCTCCAAGTATATGGAGTAGACAGTGTTCAGTAGACTAGAAATCTCCATCCATTCCCCTGGTATTTGGATTCAGCACTTCAGCTCATACAGTGATCTGTGCCTGAAATGTCTTCCCATTTTCTCATAACTTTCTCACATCCTGCAGCATCCCCTGTGAAAAAAA
>NW_023303368.1:0-3044 GCF_011077185.1 Oxyura jamaicensis | reverse complement strand
AGGGACCCGTCTGTGGCCATCAGGCCGGGTGTCAAGTAAAGTGCCCCATGGTCGAAAAACCCAAGATTTCTGTCTTGGCACCAGCCCCTGAGCCATGTGTTTAACAGGTGGGCTTTTCGTGTCCTCTCTGTACCCCTCCCTGCCATTGTAGGGATGGACGTAAACACCACCTGCACTCCCACTCCATCCACTAACTGTCCCAGTCCCCTAAAGTCTCGTTTAATAGCCCTCAGGCTTCTCTCTTCAATGTCATCACTACCTGCCTGGACTATCAAAAGAGGGTAATAGTCAGAGGGGCGAACCAGGTTGGGAAGCTTCCTGGCAACGTCCCTGACCCTGGCCCCAGGGAGGCAGCAGACTTCCCTACGGGTAGGGTCAGGCCGACAAATAGGGCCCTCTGTTCCCCTGAGGAGAGAGTCTCCCACAACAATCACCCTTCTGTCTTTCTTGGTGGAGGCAGTCCTGAGGCGTGGAGTCGACCTCCTCGCCCTAGTCATCCTCCTGGGTACACTTGCTACCTCTTCCTCACCCACCGGTCTCTCAATCTCCAGGGCCTCAAACCTGTTGCGTAAGGGCACCTGGGAAGGTGGGGCCAGAAGGGGAGGGCATCGCCTGCGATGTCGAGCAGGGACCTTTTTCCATTCCTCCTCAACTTCCAGATCCCCTCCCTCTGCCTGACGGCGACAGGGCAGGGGGTCCACCCCCATTTGGGGTGTCTCACCCCGGTACCTCTCCTTGAGGCCCTGCAGGGAGTCGCTCCACCAGTCGATCTCCCACTCACACTCCCTGATATCCCTCAACCTCTCCACCTCCTCCTTGACCTCCGCCACCACGCGGACCAGGTCGTCCACCTGCTCACACCTCACACACACAGTTTCTCTGCCTCCCACCGATGGCAGCAACAGGCTCAGACACTACCTGCATCCGGTGGCCTGAACCGCTGCACTTTTTAACGGGTAGTCAGTCTGGGTGCGTACTGACTTCCTGGAGAGCGCACTGTGCCTGGTGGAGACCATTATCGCCTCGTTAATGGCTTATTTTTATTTATTTATTTTTCTTATGAGGAGGTAAATGCTAATGCTTAAATTATGTTTTGAGACTGGTCTCCTTCATCCTGTGTGAAATTATTTGATGCTCTGTGAGGCTATTTAATGAAAAATAGAAACAAACAAACAATAATAATAAAAAAAAAACAAACACATTTAAATGTTGCTTATCATATAGCATGAAGATCAGTGTTATAGTCTGAGAACTGAATACTAGTCCATTGTACTTTGTTTGCCTACTATGTTTGCAATACTTGCAGTGCAATGATCAGCAATGACAAAACTAGTTATTGATACTGAAGGTTATAGTCCTTGTCACTTTAATCAGCAAAATATCATCATTGTCCTCAACTTTTCCAAACACCTATATGCACTACTCCATAATTTGTATTCTATAATTTGAACTTGCATTAGTTTTTTTTCAGAAAGTGTTTAGTCAAAGGATAAATCTCAAAGTCATGGGAAACATTTTTATTTTTTTATTTTTTTTATGCATTCCTATTATTCTCGCTACTTAAATGTAATGATGTTTCTTTTTCCTCAGTAGATAACTGCAACATTTTACACAGGAAAAATATCACATTATAAATAGCGAAAAATAAACAATTTAATCAAGAATATCTGATTAAATAATTTTGAGAAAATTTCTGATGCAGGATTCAGGAATATTTCCATTAAAAAAGCAAGCCCTTTCTGAAAATTTTTAAAACCCAAAACTGCTAGGTTCCATGAATTTAATAAAATTAATCTTATAACTAATTCTATAACATTGGAAAAACTTATTTTATTTCTTAGCAAAATAAGTAAATAAGTCACTTGTTTTACTGTAAAGAGTAACATCATTAGTAGTCTAACACATGAAAATATGGATTATTAATAATTTTAGAATTGTTTGACTAATAAATAATTTTTCTCTACTTAGAAATACATGTCCCAAGGGCTTGTCATTTTGGAGGCAGTCTAGTTAAGTGCTGTAAGTTACTTTTGCTGTCAGATGTATATTACTTTTGTTTTCTGGTATGAAATATTTTTATTATTATTATTTTACTATAAAATTAGTATATTTCTCTTAATTGGTAGGAAATATTTGTAGTTAAAAAAATAATTCCTGGCAAATCTAAATGCAAATAAAATCTTATTATATCAGTGTAATAATATATATTTTTTTTCCTACATATATGACGTCAAAAATTTTGACATTTCTGCACAAAAAAGTATCTGTGAATTTCTCAAATTCTAACAATCTGATCAATATATATATATATATATACATTTCATTAGTGCCATATATAAGACTTGAAAGTGTTTTGAACAAGTTCACAGATGATACTAAATAGGGTGGAGCTGTAGACTTTGTCAGGGGTTTTGAGGCCTTGCAGAGAGATCTAGACAAATTAGGGAGCTGAGCAATCACCAACAATATTAAGTTTAACAAGAGCAAGTTAGTCTCTTCTCTCTGGTGATCAGCGAAAGGACCTGAGGGAACAGCATGAAGTGCTATCAGGGGAGGTTCGTGCTGAATGTTAGGAAAAGTTTCTTCGCTGAGAGGGTGATTGGGCATTGGAACAGGCTCCCCAGGGAAGTGGTCATGGTCCCATACCTGACAGAGTTCAAGGAACATTTGGACAATGCTCTCAGGCAAGTGGTTTGGGTTTTGAGTGGTCTTTTGTAGAACTGGGAGTTGGGCTTAATGATCCTCGTGGGTCCCTTCCAGCTCATGATATTCTATGATACATTATTAGAGCCTAGCTACTGATCTGTGAAGCTGCATTTTGTTGCTATCTCTAAACAAGGACTTATCTTGAGAGCTTGATGTCCTTCGGTAGGTAGTATCCACTAATTTCATCATGTTAGGACAAATAATAGAAGAATCCTCGTTGCTATTGGAAGAAATATCATCCAAGTCTTAAATAATAAGAATAAAGTAATAATAATATAATAATAATAATAATAATAATAATAAATGCAGTCATTTTTTTCCTAAAACATGCAGTGGGC
>NW_023303367.1:0-6445 GCF_011077185.1 Oxyura jamaicensis | reverse complement strand
AAGGAAAGGAAAGGAAAGGAAAGGAAAGGAAAGGAAAGGAAAAGAAAAGAAAAGAAAAGAAAAGAAAAGAAAAGAAAAGAAAAGAAAAGAAAAGAAAAGAAAAGAAAAGAAAAGAAAAGAAAAAAGAAAAGGTCTTTTTGACTTTTGTAGATGTCAGGGTTCAGCTGAATCTTGCAGAAACAGAGCTAATAAATTCTATATAAATTCTAACCAAGCTGTTCATTGCAAGTAGAAGACTTTTTGTTTGTTTGTTTGTTTGTTTTGCTTTGTTTTATTTTGTTTTATGCTACAGGAATGTTTTATCAAGATAAACAGACCTTACAATTCTGGAAAAAAAAATAAAAAATTCTCCACATCTTGTAAAAAATGCTGTTTTCCAGAACTTCATCCTTTTATAATGGCTCTTTTATGTAGGACTCAGCTCTGCTAAGCTCCCTGCTACAATATCTCAGCTTGTTCTATTTGACGGCTGTTCCCCTGTCATCACTCATTTTCAGTGGGCTAAGGGGAGCAATTGCTGGGCATCAAATCATCATCAAGTAAACCAGCCTTGACACTAGTTAAAAAGGGAGATGGATGGTCAGTTGGCTTCAACAGAAAATATTCTCCTAAGTATCCTAGCAAGGTCCCTTGATACCAAACATTTTGTTTGTTTGTTTGTTTGTTTTGTGTTATTTTTTATTATTATTATTATTATTATTATTTTTTTAACAGGAGCAGTGAAATCACCCATATTTCTTCTGGGTCATCATTTGATGGCAGGTTTTCTCAGGGGAGGAGCACAGAGGTTAGTTGAGAAGGCTAACAAATTGACTATTAAAACAGCAGAAATACAAGCTGTGAAGCAAACAGCTTCCCTGCATTTTCTTCCCTTCTCTTTAAAGGGGAATGAAAATCTCTCCATACTTGTATAACTTCTGGAATGCCAAATACATTACAATGTACCAGCCATTACTCATCTGTCTGTTCCTTCTTCCCTTTCACATAACCAACTTAAGAATTACCATGCATTTTAGAAAACAAAGTCCACCAATAACCTGGAAAATAAATTTAAATGCAGAGACCCTCTCCATTTAAATAATAATTAAAATTCTGGGTCACCGTGGTTCTTCATATGCTTTAGGACCTATGGGCTCTGCTCCTTAGAGGAATAAACCGAAAGTAAGGAAATCATCAGGTTACAGACTGGTTACAGCTTCTCAATGATTTTGACACTTAAATGGAATGTAATTGTGTGTGAGTTGTGCCACTTACTCATTTTACAGCATTTTAGACGCTGCAGATTTTGCCAATGCAAAGGACTTCTATGATTAAAGACTAGATTACCAGTAAAAAATAAATACTTTATCACTGGCATCCCTCTCTATGGCAGGGGGGTTGGAGTTAGATGATCTTTAAGATCCCTTCCAACCCAAGCATTCCATGATTATATGATTCTGTGATCACTGATATTGAAAAATATAACATTTTTGCTCAAAGTCTCCGTATTAAAAACAAAAGCAAGCAACAGCAACAAAAAATCCCCATAAAATAAATGCTTTCAGGGAAGAAGCTGTCAAAACTTCTTATATCTTAGAAATATGTTTAAGATATTTCAGAAACAACTAAATGCTGCTCAGATGACCAGTCTTACTGACCATACAATTTGTATGATCACACCATAAGTAAGATGTTATTGGTCCTTATACTGCTGCATAAAATTACAGAAAAAAAAAAAAAAGAAAAAAGAAAAAACAAACAAACAAACAAACAAACTGTATCTTGCTACTTCATAAAACAGATAGTTAAAACACAAATAACTGCAACTTTGATTTATATTTTAAATGATATATCTATTAGAGAAATAGCAATATATATGATTTAATTATATGGCTTTTGGTCAAGTACTTAGGTATTTCACATTGTACCATGCTAAGACCTCCTTTAGAGACTCGCTGATAAAGGAAATACCATGTCTCTAACACCAACTGAAGAAACAGCACAAATGTCTTCCTAAGGCATGAATCTTTCATTAGAATTAAAATATATGGATTAACACTTTGTAGTAAAGGACTGCAACTGCAAAGACATTTTTGCTCTGCATATTACCATTGCTTCTGAAAGCCTGAGTAAATAAATAAATATGATGTCTCTGAATTTGGAATTGGAAAAATAGAACAAAATCATTGCACATGTAGTGAAAGTCTCTGAGTAGAATTTTTGGTACTATCATGATATTATTACTGCAATACAGAAAAAGGAATTTTGATATTAGTTTTATAAGAGTGGTAGAGAAGTTCCCATAAGTATAACCTTTCTATAATTTATCTGCCTATTTAGCTTGTATTGAAGTCAATGGGAATTTGGAAACTCTCTAGTGGAGGTAGAGCCAGTACAAACTATAAATGTTCAGACAATGCCTCAAGGTCCGTATTCCAGGAAAATTCTTATGTAAATCAATGAGAATTTTGTCTCAGGGTAGGGGGAGATCAGAAGTGAGCCTCATTTTGTTTGTAGAGACTGAAGTATTTAAAATGATAAACTAGCAATAATTGCTGGTATGCTTTTACTGTATTTGTTTAACAAGGTGTGCAGGGGTCTATCCTGCAAACATCCTGACATCTCAGAGTGTTTTTGTAAGCTGAAGGAAGCTCTCAGTGCTCAGAAAAGGGAAAAAAAGCTCAGCACTCCTGTGTCACCACAACCGGTCTTTCTGAGGTCCTGCAGAAAAGGTCCCTTCTGAAGCAGAATGGAGAACTGAGACCTGTTACTGACAGGTTGAAAAGGTACAATGTTGTTGAACACATTCTGATTTTAATTCACATGATGATCTTTATTACCCTTAGGTATGAGAGGTACAATTTTAAATTCCTTTCAGCATTATTTATTCAAAACATATTTTACTGGGATATGACCTGTGTTTAAACAAGTTATATAATGTAGCTTCTCGGGAGAGTCCTTTGGTTATATATTCATGGAAAATAAAAAATAAAAAGAATATATTAATTAAGCAACATTTAGGCTTGGAAATATTTCTAAGCATGTAAAAAGAAAATCTTTTAATTCCTATTATGGAAATTTATACATAAGTAATATATTACAGCTTAGTGATAAGTTTTAGTGGAGGATTTGTTAGTGTTAGGTCAAAGGTTGGACTTTGTGATCTTGGAGGTCTCTTCCAACCTACATGATTCTGTGACTCTGTGATATAAAAAAATAGTTTATAATTAAGTCATTATATTAACTAGAGCTGGATCCCTGTCCAGTGTTGTATTGGACAGGTTTTTCCAAAGATGCCAACTTGTGTATTCACTGGAAATGTGAATGCTTACATTATATAGATGGACTTTTTCAGAGAAATACATTTTTAATGTTACTAGACTGAGAGTTTACAGGTAGAAACATACTGAGTTTCTTATTTGCTTGACAATGATGATGATAACTGTGCAGTTGTTATCTATATTACATGCTCAGAGGTCTTGCTCATTTCATTCACTATAGATGAAGTAATATGGATAAAGTTTATTCTTATTCATTTTTTTTTAATTGAGGAAGAATTAATTATAAAAACAGAAGTTCAGATATTCTCAGGTTTTGTGATCTGTACACTGATTCAGGGAATTTATATGATCTCTATCAGAAACATACATACTATTACAGCAGAATTTGCCCATGTTAAAGAAAAAAAAAAAAAGTATTTATATATGCCATTTTTAGGTTCTTAAGATTTATAAATAAACACTGTATTATTACTGAAAATAAAAATGTGAATTCTGACAAGACTGCAAGTTTTCAAACGCATGACTCTTCAAGTAGTGTTAAAAAACATAATGGAGAAACATTAGCTCATCTCTTCTCAGTAGACAAGGGAAGAGTAACTGATCAATGTAGACATCAGAGGGACCTTGATAAGCTTGAGGAGTGGGCCCATGTGAATCTCATGCAGTTCAACAAGGCTGAGAACAAGGTCCTGCACCTGAGTCAGGGCAATCCCCGTTATCAAAACAGACTGGGTGTGGAATGGATAGAGAGCAGCCCTGCAGAGAAGGACTTGGGGGTGCTGTTGGATTAAAAATTGGGTGTGCCAGCAGTGTGTGCCAACAGCACAGAAAGCCAATTGTAACCTCATCTGCATAAAAAGAAGCATGGTTATTACCTCAAGGAAGGGGATTCTCTCACTCTGTTCTTAGGAAACCCTACCTGGGGTACTGTATCCAGCTCTGGGGTCTCTAGTACGGGAAAGACATGGGCTTGTTCGAGCAGATCCAGAGATGGGCCACAAAAATGATCAGAAGGCTGGAACACCTCTCCTGTGAAGAACAGGTGAGAGAGTTGGGGTTGTTCAGCCTGAAGAAAAAAAGGCTCTTGGGAGACTTTATTGCAACCTTTCAATACATAATGGAGTCTTATATCAAAGAAACAGAAAGACATTTTACCAGCTCTTGTAGGGACAGAACAAGGGGCAGTAATGATAAACTGAAATATATTAGATTTAGGTTGGATAAAATGAAGAAATTTTTCATGAGGATGTTAAGACACAGAAACAGATTGCCCAGAGAAGTTGTGGATGTCCTGTCATTGGGATTGTTCAAGGCCAGTTTGGACAGGATATCAAGCAAACAGATCTAGTGGAAGATGTTCCTACGCACAGCAGGGGTGGGGGTGGAACTAACGGAACTTTTAAGTTCCCTTCCAACACAAACTGGTGTATGATTCTACCCAGATTACCTATTGGGGCATTTGCACTATTTGAAGGTGTGGAGCTCCACATCCTTCTTGTGCTGGGGGCCCCAGGTCTGCATGCAGTATTCCAAGTGGGGTCTCACAAGAGCAGAGCAGAGGGGGACAATCACCTCCCTCTCCCTGGCCACCCCTTTTTTGATACAGCCCAGGATACAGTAGACCTTCTGGCCTTCAAGTGCACACTGCTGGCTCATGTCCAGCTTCTCGTCCATCAGGATCCCCAAGTCCTTCTCTGCAGGGCTACTCTCAAGTTCTTCTACTCCCAGTCTATATAAATACCTGAGATTGCCCCAGCCCAAGTGCAACACCTCATTAGTTTCTCATGGGCCCACTTCTCCAGCCTGTTCAGGTCCCTCTGGATGGTATCCCTTCCCTATGTTGTATTGACTGCACCGCTTAGCTTGGTGTCATCTGCAGACTTGCTGAGGGTGCACTCAATTCTGTTGTCTATGTCATTGATAAAGATGTTGAAGAACACCAATCCCAAGACCGACCCCTGAAGGACACCACTTGTGACCAGCCTCCACCCAGACATAGAAACATTGACCACAACACTTTGTCTGTGACCAGCAAACCAATTCTTTATCCACCTAACAGTCCATCCTTTGAATCCATACCTCTCCAATTTAGAGAGAAGAATGTGGTGAGGGACTATATCAAAGGGTTTGCTCAAGTTCAGGTAGATGATATCCATTGCCCTTCCTTTGTCCACCGATGCCGTCACTCTATCATAGAAGGCCACCAGATTGGTTAGGCAAGACCTGCCTTTGGTGAAGCCATGCTGGCTGTCTCGGATCACCTCTTTATCTCATGCATGTCTTCCAGGAGGATCTTCTCTGTAGTCTTCCCAGTCACAGAGGTGAGGCTCACCAGCCTGTAGTTCCTCAGGTCTTCCTTTCTCCCTTTCTTAAAAATTGGAGTAATGTTTCCCTTTTTCCAGTCAGTGGGGACTTCACCCGACAGCCATGATATGATGGAGAGCAGCTCGGCAACCACATCAGCCATCTCTCTCAGCACCCTGGGATGTATACCCCCTGGCCCCATGGACTTATATACATCCAATTTCCTTAGGCAGTCCCAGACTTGTTCCACTGTCACAGTGGGATAGAATATGTTCCTCTCACCCTCTCCTCGAGGTTAAGGGTCCTGACAGACACAGGAAACTTGACCACCAGTGAAGACTGAGGCAAAGCATTTATTGAGTACCTCAACTTTTTCCATGTCTGAAGAAGCCAGTTCTCCCATGTCATTTATCAGAGGGGGAACGCTCTCTTTGGCCTTTCTCCTCCTTCTTATGTATCTGCAGAATCCCTTCTTGTTATTCTTCATATCCCTTGCCAAGTTCAGCTCCATCTGTGCCTTGGCTTTCATTGGGATCCCATCTCTACACATCCGGATGACACCCCTGTATTCCTTCCAGACTACACAGCCCTGCTTCCACTTCCTGTACATTTCCCTCTTCAGTTTAAGCTGCAGGTCCTTGCTCAGCCATTCCAGTCACCCACCTCCTCTGTTCAATTTCTTCTGCTGGGGAATGGAGAGCCCTTGTGCTCTCAGAAGGGCATCCTTAAAGAGCTGACAGCTCTGTTCCATTCCTGTGCCCTTAAGGACAGTTTCCTAGGGGATCCCAGACAGTAATTCCTTGAGCAGCCGGAAGTTTTCACTCCTGAAATTCAGGGTCCTTATATATATATCTTCTGGCTTTTTGCCAGAAGATATATAT
>NW_023303366.1:1106-3557 GCF_011077185.1 Oxyura jamaicensis | reverse complement strand
CTCTGGAGTGTTTTCTACACAGAAATTAGAAGCCTGTAATTTAACACACAGATGGAAACGTGTTTGCTTTCCATCAGCCACAAACAATGCAGAAACAGAGTGTTAAAGCAGAATGACTGGGTTCAATCAGGATTTATTTTTATTTCCAAGTCTTCTGAACAATCTTTATTTAAATATTTTTTCCTCTATGAGCAGCTGCGGAAGCTCCCTGCATTGTGTAGTACATGCTGCGTTTCAATGTCAGTTAAACTGAGTGGACTTCTGGACATTTTACCCCAGTCATTGTCAGCCTTTACCGGTAACCTCGGTTTGCTGCTGCCAGCTCTACCACAACACTTTAGTGTCATCTAATGTCATGCAAAGGCAAGAGAAGGGTGGCCTCCTCTTCTGTTCTGCATGGTTACAGTCAGAGAATGCATTTGGTGCCCTTTCACAGAGCTGCCTCTTCAAAGCTCACAGCATTAGTCTTGTTCCCAGGAGAATGCTGGTCACTCAGGTTTCTAGCATCCTTTTGTTTCCAATTATCTTGTGCTGTGGTAAACAGTGTTTTGAAGGCTGGGGTGTTCCAAATCCATGCCCAGCATGCTTGGAGGCAATACTCATTCTGTGCTTTGTCTTGAACACACAAGATCTCCTCAGATTGCAAAAGTGTGATAGGAACTGGCCATAGCTGGAGATAAAGACTCCTTAGCACTGATTCATTGTACAGAGTCACAGCCACAGCACTAATACTGCTTCTCACCTTCTCAGCCATTCTCTGCTGTATCCCTTTCTGCAACCTTTTCTCCAGTCATGGGTCTGAGGCATTCCCAGCATGGAGCTGGGAGGAAGGAGAAGACAATGTTCTCTGCTCAAAGGACAGGCTCTGGGATCCTGACACCTCCACCCCACAGACAGATGTTGGGGCTGATGCATCAGGCTGTTCAGTTTGTTCCTGTGCTCCCTGGGGGATCTTCTGGCAACAGGAGCTGCTCACCTTGCCTTAGGCAACGGCTGTAGGCCTGTTTCTGCTGCCCCTTCACACCTTAAATGCCTCTGGCCCTGCCTAACCATTTTCCTTGGCAGTGAGGAGGTCATGATAGATAAACATGGGTCTCCTCCAAAAGGGAGATGGAGATCAAGAGGTCCTGACCTCAATGCAGGTGTAAGGTAGGGTCTAAGTGCAGAAGCAGGGCTTTGCTCACATGCCAGCTGTGAACAGCCTGAAGAAGACTTGTACATAAGTTGATCTGTCTTGGCAAACTCTCAAAACTCTCAAACTGCCATCATGTTTTGACAAACCACTCTATTAAAGCCTTGCATTTGCAACTCCATTTTGTTCCCACCTCCCCTTTCCAACTTCTGACTCCCTCCCCTTGGCTATGGGGTTATTCTCTTTCCTGTAGTTATCTGTTCAGTCACCTGAGACACCTTTTACCCAGAACCTCATTATGATGTGGGTCCTTAACATCCCATTATATGTGTGCAAAAGTGTGTTGCATTTACACATGCTATTTTAACTTGACTCTGTACTATCAGCTCTGCTTACTACTGTGCAGGACCACACATAGACCAGTTACCAATGACATTTAAGCACAGCAAGACCATTGGACATCCTCCCATTCCAGCTGAGCTGGGCAAATCTCCACAAGTCAAACTATTTAGGTTCTTGTCAGCCAAAAATGCATCATCCAGTAGTTTTCAGACTAACCAGGTGCAGTGGTCTAGCGAAGAGGAGGCAAAATGGATCTGCAGCCTACTGGAAGCATAAGTGAGTTGAAGCAGAAGTACATCAAATGTGTCTGGACACCGTTATTTATGAAGTGAAGAGAAACAGAAAGACTTGGAAGAGTTCTTATAAGGAGAAACCATGTTTCACTCAGTAACTGTGTTTTACTCCAAGCTCTTCCCACAACATTTGTCCTCAACCCCTTATTTTCTGTAAAAGCCTGGAAGAGGCAGACACCAGCCTTTGCAAAGGAAAGAGTGTTCTCAGTCAAATGACTGAGCACCTCTATGCTCAAGTCCACAGAACAGGAGCCAAAACTGAGCAAATCCCGTGGAGAGCAGTGCCAGAAAGAAGATGGCACCATAGCCAGCCCCTCCTGGTAGGACTGATACATGTCACTGATTTTATCCAGAAAGCCGTCTTCACCGAACTGCATATCCATGGGATACTTTAATTCAAGGAAAACATGCAGGCATGACAAGAAGGAGATATAATGTCTCATTTGAAAGCTTCCCAGCATTACTAGAAAATAGCCTTTGAGCTGTACACAGTCTGTAACACCACCATTGCATATAACTTCTGGGCTTCGTCTGTATAAAGCTAGTGGTAAAAGAAAGTTGTCTTGTGAGACAGGAAGTAAGTGAGACAGGACAGTAAGAGGAGTGGAAGCACAGGAAAAGAACACGTTTTTCTTCATTATGTAAGACAAAAATGTTTATAAAACATTTAAACATAGATGGTCA
>NW_023303366.1:0-1096 GCF_011077185.1 Oxyura jamaicensis | reverse complement strand
AGGATAGGATAGGATAGGATAGGATAGGATAGGATAGGATAGGATAGATCTGATATTTCCCAGAAAGATTTGCACTTTCTTCTAAGAGACCAACATCTCTCAGTTTCCCAGAACCGATAAGATAATGTGGTCCTCCAGCACAGCCTGACACAAAACATCACTACACACTTTAATTCAAAGGCACCAGCACCAAGGCAAATATTCTGCTTCCTCTTAGACATCCTCATTCACTGCTTGCTGTTTATTCTATCATGTAATATTTTTTTTTCAGTTCAGTATCTCAAATCTTAAAAAAAAAAAAAAAGAAAAGAAAAAAAAAAAAAAAGGAGTGTTTTAAGAGAGGGTGAGAAAACCATGCTAGACAGTCAAATCACTCCTGCAAGTGTGAGATTGTTTTCAGTGTTACATCTGCTCTGGCTTTTTCTTTACTGATTACAGTACTCCTTTGCTAGTCTATTCAATACTCTGGCAGGTGTCTCAACAGGAGAAATTTAACAGTCTCACATTCTTGGAGATGGGACAAGAAAGAGAAAATATTGCATCCATCCTGGCTTCAGATTTCTTTCTTTTTTCTTTAAATTAAAAGCGTTTTCTCCTGTGACAGCACTGTAAAACATGAGAGATAGCATGCAGTGTCTGAGGAGAAACTACAGAGGGAGATCCAGGAAGGAAAAAAAAAAAAAAAAAAAAAAAAAAGAAAAAGAAAAAGAAGGTCAGGAATTGGCAGTGGCTGCTTGAGGAGGATAGGTGGTGTACTGTAACTGCAGACCCCGCTTGTCCTCAATGCTGCCACAGCACCAGGCAGCCTCTAATTAGAGCTGCTTGCACGCCCAACTAGAAATAAGTGGTCTTTGTGTATTCATTGTCTTGACCACCATCTTTTACTTTCACTTGTCCATTTTCAGAGCTGCTGTTAGCATTTTCACAGACCTATTGAAAAAGAAAAGAGTTAAAACAAAAAAAAAAATGCATTATGACCCGATGGCAGCCTTCTCCAATTAGCCAAAAGACAAGCAGCCTTCAACAACCTGGCTTCCCACACATCACCTACTCTCTGAGCACCCACGAACATCCTTCTCCTAACAAAAGTACTGGG
>NW_023303365.1:0-7392 GCF_011077185.1 Oxyura jamaicensis | reverse complement strand
TATAAGAAAAAAAAAAAAAAAAAAAAAAGACGAAAAGAGGAAGGAAAGAAAGAAAAGGAAAGGAAAGGAAAGGAAAGGAAAGGAAAGGAAAGGAAAGGAAAGGAAAGGAAAGGAAAGGAAAGGAAAGGAAAGGAAAGGAAAGGAAAGGAAAGGAAAGGAAAGGAAAGGAAAGGCACATAAGAAATAGAATATTTCCAGTTTATTATTATTATTATTATTATTATTTTAATGTATTATTACAGGAAAGAAATTCTCAAACAATTGTATAATCCCTAGACTTACTATCCTGTCAAACTAGATATACTACAGAGTAGTCAGGCAAGGTTCTTAATGTTATATGTAAAAAAAAAAGTGTACTCATTGAAACATCAGTGGGCAAACCTAGCTACAGCATCTTGGTATTAAACTGCTAATAGCATCAAATTTTACTATATGCTTTATGCTCCTCAGCAACATCATCTTAATTAGAATCATAGAATCATAGAATCATTAAGGTTGGAAGAGACCTTCAAGATCATCTGGCCCAATCATCACCGTACTACCAATGTCACCCACTAAACCATGTCCCACATCCAAACTTGCCTTAAACAACCCCAGTGACGGTGACTCCACCACTTCCCTGGGCAACCTGTTCCAGTGCCTGACTACTCTTTCTGAGAAAATTTTCTTTTAATTTCCAATCTAAACCTCCCCTGGTGCAACTTCAGGCTATTCCCTCTAGTCCCATCACCAGTTACCTGTGAGAAGAGGCTGACGCCCAGCTCCCCACACCTTCCTTTCATGTAGTTGTAGAGAGCAATAAGCTCTTTCCTGAGCTTCCTCTTCTCCAGACTAAACAACCCCAGTTCCCTCAGCCACTCCTCATAAGACTTGTGTTCCAGACCCTTCACCGGCTTTGTAGCCCTTCTCTGGACACCTTCCAGTGCCTCAATGTCATTTTTGTACTGAGGGACCTGAAGCTGAACACAGTAGTCGAGGTGCAGCCTCACCAGAGATGAGTACGGGGAGACGATCACCTCCCTGGTCCTGATAGCCGCACTATTCCTGATACAAGCCAAGATGCCATTAGCCTTCTTGGTCACCTGAGCACACTGCTGGCTCATGTTCAGTTGAGCATCAACCAGCACCCCCAGATCCTTTTCCTCCTCACGGCTTTCAAGCCACTCTGCCCCAAGCCTGATGCACTGCATGGGGTAGTTGTGGCCAAAGTGTAGGACCCGGCACTTAGCCATGTTGAACTTCATCCTGTTAGCCTCTGCCCATTGACCCATCTTGTCCAGGTCCCCCTACAGGGTCTTCTTACCCTCTGGCAGATCAACACTTCCCCCCAGCATGGTGTCATCTGCAAAATTACTGAGGTTGCACTCAATTCCCTCATCCAAATAAAGATACTAAAGTGGATGGGCCTCAACACCAGACCCTGGGGAAGACCACTGGTGTTCGGTCACCAGCTCGATTTCATTCCATTCACCACTACTCTCTGGGCCTAGCCATCCAGCTGGATTTTAACCCAGCAAAGAGAGTATCTGTCCAAGCCATGGGCTGCAAGCTTCTCCAGGAGAATACTGTGGGAGACCATGTCAAAGGCTTTGTTGAAATCTAGGTAGACTACAACAACAAGCTTTCCCTCATCCACCAGGCCGGTCACCCGATCATAGAAAGAGATGAGGTTGGTCAGGTAGGACTTGCCTTCCATGAACCCATGCTCACTGGGCCTGATCCCTTGGTTGTCCTGCATATGCTGCGTGATTGCATTTAAGAAGACCTCTTCCATCACCTTTCCTGGCACCAATGTCAGGCTGACAGGCCTCTAATTACCTGTTTCCTCCTTTTCATTTTTTTTTCTTTGACCTTCCAGAACCTGACACAGGAAATTATTCTGCTTCTGCATCACTGCTTTTTGAAGAAAATTCCAGTAAAAAGAATGTCTTTAACTTCATATTATACAGGTAGCACTGTTATTTATTAAATTCAAGGACAATAACATGCAAATAAGATTGAATTTATTTACAGTTTTTTTGTCAGTTGTATTTTTTAATATATACATATAGCACATCTCTTCCTCCTACAACATGATGCTCTTGCTTGCACTATATTGTTTTGATGAACCTCTAATTTTAGCTTGCTACTCAGCTTGCTTCTATGTCACGTGAAATCTATGGGCATCACCACTTGCTTCTCACTCTAGTCTGTACCTTTTCTCTGCCATTTTCAGCCATAGGTATCTTCTTTCTTTTAATTTTCATGTATGTAATGATGTTACTTGGAAGTGAAGATTCGGAGTCTTCTGGGCTGCCCTGAGGTGCCTCACTTTCAGATGATGTTGATGCTTTGCCTTCTGTACTTCCTGGCTGCATATAGCTACTTTTATTATTTTCTGTTTCTTGTTTCCTAGTGAATAACAATGAGGAACTTAGAGATAACCACTAAATGAAGCACAGCAATTCAGATCCCCAAAGAAAGAAATGCTGGAGAAAAACTCGAGATCTAATGTCAGAATTGGAGGCTGATTAAATAAAAGATAGAAACTAAAAATAAGAATGTTGTTAGGAAGAGAATGAAAGAGGAAGGTCTTAAACATTAAGCATTCAAATAAGGTTAAATATTAGGTATTCATTTAAATAAACCACATATGACATTCTGGATTTCCTTTCTTATTGATAGGCCTATCCATGAACTTACAAACCTTTATATTTTCACACTAAAATAGACCATTTAAAAACATTCTAGATTTTAAAAATTATTACTAAGACTTATTTTTCTTCATATATTTATTATTTTCAAATATACTTTTCATAAAATCATAGAATCATATGATTTCAGAAATCATATCCTGAGTTGGGAGGGACCAACTCTTGCCTCCACACAGGTACACTGAATAATCAAGCCATATGTCTGAGAGTGTTGTCCAAATGTTTATTGAACTCTGGCAGCCTCAGAGCCCTGATCACTTCCCTAGGCAGCCTGCTCCAGTGCTTGATCAAGGTGAAGAGCCTTGTTCTAAAATCCAACTTGAACCTCCCCTGATGCAACTTCATGACATTTATTTGGATTCTTTCACATCTATGTATATTTTATTACTATAAATCAGAAACTGTTTTATGGGAAAATATTCAAAAAATTAAATGTCATTGTTCATACTTTCTGGCAGACATTTATTAATATTGCTGAAATCCCAAGAATCTTGACTAACTTTTAATCTCCAGCTACGAATAAGCTGAAATAAATTATTATTCTATTTTAACATTGGTTTTATGAGAAAGAAAATACCCTAAACTAGAAGTTTGATAAGAAATTTCATTAAGAATTTTCTTAGCTTGTAAATGATAAAACAGACCAATTATTTTTGTTAATTTTAATTATACTAAATAAAGTAAAATATCACCAAAATGATTAAATTTAACAAAATTGAACAGCCCAAAAATATATTAAAATGTTGATGCAAATATGAGAAGCAACACTTGTTTGTTTGTTTATTTTGATTTTCAGAAAGGAAATACTCTAAAAAATGCTGAGATGCTTTTGGTGGTAAGCATAAAGACTATAAATTATTGCTGGATCTCATTTATCTGTTTTTCCCCTTAAGTTAACAAAATTACTTTAAATTCTCAGAAGCAACTAACTTTAACGCATCTCATATATATGATATGTATTATTAATACAAGTTTCTGACTAATTAATGAAAGAGTAGTGGCTTATTTTTAAGTATTCTTCTTAGTAAAATTCTGACATAATGAACTCAAAACAGGATAAAATTCAGAATCACCCAAATCAGAAAGACATCACTTTTAAAGGTCTATTTTGACCCACTGCTATTTGTAGTTATGAGAATTACTTTCTATCCCAGAGTTCTTTTTCTACTACTACTCACAGATAGTAGTAACACATAATTGTAAGTTTAAAAGGATAAGTGTTATAAAATACTTTGTGATTCACACCAATACATAAAAAATACCTTATTCTTTACTATTCAGTTATGTATGATACCCTTGATCCATGCATGTGTTGTCTATCTGTTGTCCTTTATGCCAAATAGCTAGTGTCTTGGCAAAATCTCAACATGTTTAATTGTAATTTGAAAAATAAATATTACCTGGTCATTTTGAACTGAAAATGTTCTTCCCTTGTGTATTCCTCAGCAGTGCTCATGTCTATTTACCCCTAGAAGTATTTCACAAATCAATTAAATATTTTCTGTTTATGTTACAGAAGTGGCACAAGCTGCTTTGGGGAAAGGATTTTGAAATGAAAATGACAGCTACACAGAAGATAGATAGACAGATGATTACATAGAGAAATGTTTCATAATTCATATAAAATGTAGAGACTAACAGTCAAAATATTGAGCTACATGAAGTATATTATATAGTTGCTACCGAACAGAGGAGATACTTTTGTTTAATGGTAAGAATTCTGCACATTCACACATTTTAAATATGTACATTTTCAGCTTTTTTGCTTTTTTTTTTTTTTTTTCATTTTTTTTCCTTTTTTTAATGTAACACATTGGTTGGCAGTAGAAATGTGTTCATACAGCATGAGAAGACAATTCCACTCTTTCATAGCACAGGTTTCTCCCAGGACTCATCTAGGTCTGCGCAAGAAAATGTAGGCTTATGGATTTTATGATTTATTATGATTTTTTATTATTTACTTAGTTTATGATTTCTACAATTTACTTGATGCACACCTATTTCTACTCATTGATTACTATATGGACTTTTGTGCTTGCTTCTTATAGAACTACCTTATCTTTTTTCCCTGAAACAACTTTGGATGTAGTTTGATGCTGTTTTTTGTTTGTTTGTTTGTTTGTTTTTTTCTCTCTCCTTTGTGACAACATCTGGATTTGTGAAAAACCCTCACATTACAAGTAGTGTTGATTTTACACCAATCAGTTGAAATTTAAAAGAGAATTAATATTGTATAGATTTAAGAGCACTGTAGTGGTTGCAGAAACTAATGTTTTGCTTTTCACAAATTTGTTTGTAAATCCAGCCATATACAGTACAACACCCTTGGTTATGAGACTCGACAACACCAAAAAGAGTTCTAGCATTAGTTAGATATGTTCTCTAGCAATCTCATCAAACCTCAGCTAATCTTGGTGCTGTCAGTACTGTTGATGAATGAAGGTAATTCTTGTTTATTTCCAAGGAAGTTCTGCCACCTACCAGCTGAAAATAGAGGGCTGTGCAATCACAAGTCACTGATTTCATTCAAAATACGAGACTTACAGCAGTGAAAGCAGATAAATACTTAGTCATAACATTGTTTTCAAATTAATTTTAATTGCTATTAAAATTGGGTTGTTTGGTATTTTTCCTGTGATTATAATGTATCATAAAAATACACTTTGGGGGAAAATAAAAAGATTTATTTTTAATAGGTATGAGAGCAGCTGATTGAGCAATGTCTTCTAGATGTATTTAGCATCAAGTTTTTCTTCCCTTTTAAGGTATTATCTATAAAGAACAAAATGCTATAAAATCTTGTTAAGATATGGGTCTTCATTAATTGTTTCCTTTGCTTTTTATATATGTGTGTAAAAAAAAATCAATGATTGTGTCGTTACTTTAGCCTCCCATAGAACTTTGTACTCCCTCCGCACAGACATAAATGACTGTTTAAAATATATGTCAGAACAGGTTGCCAACCTCTGCATTAAACATGCCATTTAAAAATACAAAGGAGTCTGCTGAATTCATGGATACTATTTATAAACAGGGCATTGAATCAAGTTCTTAATTTGCCTATGGATTTTATTAGCTACAAAGAATTATTTCTTTTAGCTTATAGCATAAGAAAAAAAAAAATGATTCAAACATAAATGCCTTTGTTTGCATTCTTTTAATGTCTTCATTTGTTTAAATCAGTTGAGGCATAGTATAATTAGGAACTAATAGACAGACCTTGTAAACTGCGAGTAAATAATCACCTTTTCGACAGCTACTTCTACCGGAACTCATTCTCATTGACTAACCAAGCCATGAGTCACTTGTTCACTAACAGTTCTTCTATTAATTGGAAAACTGTATGCTCAATAACTTCTGTAGTAGCATTCAGAAATTACATTAAATTGCCAGAAGGATGTTCCAGCAGCAGGAATGCCATGGTTCAGCTGTGCATCCTTTAGACTGGAACTCTTGCAGGGGAAAGCGTGGAACATTATTGCCATAAGGGACAGCTGGTGCTACCCAGAAATCCTTAAATATAGACTCTTGCTCACATGAGAAGGTCTGTCTTCTTTGTGCACAAGACTGCTGACAGGGGCTAGGGGTTGAAAAAAAATGAAAAGGTAATAATATGAACCTGCTCGATATCAGTCACTAGGAAGTAAATAAAACCTCCACTATTTAAATTAGAATCTATAACTATAGCAACAGCTATATCTTCTGCTAAATTTACTATATCTCTTTAAACAGAGAAAAAAACATTCTTTGTTTTAATAAATCAGCTATGTTTATTCAATAACTCTATTGTTCTGACTAACATTCCTCTTTAATAATCATCATTGAAGACACTCTCAGGGTAATAGTTACAAAACAAAGACAACAGACCTATCCATAATATAAACAATAAAAATAGATTGTAATGAACAGATATTGTAGTGTTTTTTTGTTTGTTTGTTTGTTTCCCTGTCCAATCTTCCAAATAGTAGAACCCTACATTTCATATTTCTTTTGCCATTAACATAAATCATCTTGAGCTTAATGGGGAGGAGTCAAGAATTTAATTATTTAAATAGATCTAAATGAATAGCGTAGAGACAGTAGTAATAATGTGAGACAATTTTTCAGATACATTTACTGACAGCAGAACATCCCTCTGGGCATAAATTATTGGGAACACATCTTTTAAAGCACACTGAGATTCAAAGAATGCATGCAGATACCTATTGCTTAAGACTAAATTTAATCACCTTCTGCTTGTTACCATTTGGCAGCTTCAGGAAAGTTTTCTCCAGAACTGGCTCTCTGAAGCCAAACTAATAAAGTGCTAATTAAAGTAAGTACATGGAAGACATGAACACCAGGAGCCTGGAGTAATTGGCTACAAAAAAAGACAGAGCTGAAACACATCACTTTCTCTGCTGCTCCTGATTAGGCTCTAATTCAAATACCAATATTTCACTGCACGTCAAGGTGCTTTGGGAAAGATCTCAGGCTTTCTCCATAGAGTATAGGGTCTGCTGTAAACAGTGATACCAATACTTAAGAAAAAAATAAATCTATATTTAATCCCATGCTACCATCATGATAACATTTATGGCAGCCTAGGCAGTGCACAGAAAGCTTTTCTTTTCATTCCACAGTGGTGAGTCAGAGATCAGTAAGAAATGAAGGAAAACTAACCATTAAGAAAAAAAAAAAAAAAAAAAAAAAAAAAAAA
>NW_023303364.1:0-4063 GCF_011077185.1 Oxyura jamaicensis | reverse complement strand
AAAAAAAAGAAAGTGTCTGAGACCCATTCAAGAAATCTTTTCTACTGAGCTACTGAGCTATCTTGCTTAAGGCTGGTTCACTATAAAAATATAAAGCAAACAGTCCACTCAAGCAGTTCTTGCTGACATTGCCAGTGTCAGTGTGTAACACTAACAATACCACTGTAATAATGCTTTCAATTGAAGATAGAGTGGAATGTATGAGCAGCTGATGAAGATGCCAGCAGCAGGTCACACAGATGAGCAAGCCAGTGAGACTGCTTACTTTGGGAAAGAGGATAAAAGAAGACTAGTCTTAACTCAGAAAGCATAAACTCTCTTTACATGATTTTCGAAACACACATTTTTTCACAAGATATGCCAAGTAGATTTTTTCCTCTCCCCACAGATCATTAAGAAACTATGATTTCAAATGATACAAATATGCCTAGATCTAGTTAGAAGGACTTCCCCTTGCAATCTATTTGCTTCTTTTTAAGAAAGTTTTCAAAGTAATATTTTATCTTGCACTGTGGAGGGCACATAGCTAGACACGGTAAGTAACTTGTTGTCTACAATGAAAGATTAAATATAAACTGAATTTCTAACGGTTAAACTTTTAGCATAAGGGCACTTAAAGCACCAGGCTCACTTGTTAAATGAGGAGAAAATAAATATTATGCTGCTTAGTAAAGAAAATAAAACAGAACATAGTTGCTTATTGTGGGGGGTTTGCCATGCGTACAACTATTTTTGAGGATTATAATTCATAGCCAATTAAAATGAAAAGGAATATTTCACCCCAGTAATTTTTTTTCTTACATAGATAAACCAATGCCTTGCTCATGATACTGATGGTTGAGTGACAAAGCTGAAGAGAATGAACAGAGCAAGATGACCTTGTGAAACTCTTCCCATATACCACACCATACTCCTGCCTTTCAGCTTTCATTAACTACCACACTACCTTTCAGTCTTTAACTATTTAGTCAGTGAGTCCCAAACATCACTCAAAGGTATCACTCAGAAATATATATGTGTATATATATATATATATATAGTGATTTTTCTGAAACCATTCTCAAAATATTTAGAAGTAAGAACATTTATATCAGCAGAAATTCTGAGACAGTCTGCTACCAGGACTGCCAACTACGCAGGTATATCCTTCAAGTAGACTCCATGACAAAATTACCAGATATTCATAGGGTTTTCAGCTTTGGAGGTGCATTGTATCATTTGGCTGTAACCTGGGAAGCTCTTCTGTTAGTACCTGTCCAACTCAGACTGGCCTTTGTCAAAATACAAGCACCAAAAGTTCCAAATCAATGACGATTTAAATTGAATTCAGACTTATACACTAACTACTAGGATGAAACTTACCCAAATTCTTGTTTGAAGTATTATAGAACTTTTGTAATGTTCTACTTCAAATACTGATATGAGTTTTGTATCTGAAATCTAACTCTACACATTAGAAATAATGAAGGGATTTGACAGACCAATATATGGTGCTCCTAGAAAAACTAAATTTCTTGCTAATTCCACTTTTTTTCCACCGAAAGCTCCCTTTTCGACCAATGAATTGTCTGGAAATGTCACCAAAAGCACTGGGTATACTAAAGCGCACTTTTGCATGCTATGAAACTATGAATAATTTACCCAAATATCTATTCCTGTTTCCTGAATGTATAAAATTCTCAATATTTCCCAATGTTCAGCTACAGCTGAATAGCAAAATAAGGAAAGAATGTCAAGTGATGTCAGAGGGGTTTTGTTTTGTTTTGCTGTTTTCTTTATTTGTTTGGTTTTTGCTTTGTTTGTTTTGTTTTGTTTTAGGGTGGGTTTTTTGCTTTGTTTTGTTTTGTTTGGTGTATTTTTTTCAATACCTGTTGATTGCCTTTAAACAAACAAACAAACAAAAAAAGGACTGACTAACTGACTAGTGTTTTTGTTAATACTAATTAACAGAAAAGTCTACATCTTGCAGACTTTTTTCTTCAAAAGGAGTTGGCACTTTTTAGACTTGTTCCTGCTTACACAAATAGTGCCTAAAAATTATTCTGAGCTGTAGTATTTCTTTAAAGAAATAAAAGATCTATTTAAGCTGTTAACTTTTATGTTTCAAGATTTACAGCGGACATCAAAGTTAAGTGTACTTTATGTTACGCCTACTGTTCCAATGGGACAAATAGTTTTTATATAATTAAATTTTATATTAAAAATGAAGCTTGTCAATCTACATTACCATATTGATTTTTTTAATAGTTTCTCTCCAAATAAAGAAACATACCATACCATAAAAATAAATAAATAAATAAATTTCCTTAGAGCTATAATTGTTATAATAGTGTGTGCTTTAGATCATCTCATCAAAGAGGCCAGTAAAACTGGACAGCCCCTCTATTCTCAAATGACACAGCTTTTATGTTTTTTTTTTTTATTGATTTAAGACCTAAATACAATAAAATGAAAGAAGTATACTAAAAAAATAATACAAGATAATGAAAACAGTGGCCAAAATTAATATCTATCAATACAAACTAAAAGACAGCTTGGGTTTAGAGGTGATGGTGTTAAGAGTTACATTATTAGGAAAGATATAAAGCTGCTATGTAAATCCTGACAGAGGAGACAGATGGTCTAAAAAAAAAAAAGGTACATTTTATTTCACATATTTTTTATGTCAATTAATTAGAGTCTTGGAGCTAACAATGCCTTAAGCCTCTGAAAATCTGCAAGATAAAGAGACCTACAAAAAAACCCTACTTCTTTATTAAATTTTAGGCCCATTCTCCCTGCCAATGTATTCCCTCCCCCGTCCACTCCCCCCCCCCCCCCCCCCCCCCCCCCCAAAAAAAAAAAAAATCTGGTGAATTGTCACACCCACTGCAATCTAGAGCAACATTGTTTTTTAACCCAGTGAGGCTGAGGCAACACTGCCCATCTTCTATTACAGGCTACCAACAAGTTCATAAACCCAGGCAATGCTATTCCATGCTCTTCAGTGAATAAATAAAATGGTCAGAAAAGGAAACTATTTTGACACATTAAAACCTTGGAACACCTCTGGAAGAGGTGAACAGAATGTACTGGTGACACCACATTTAACAGTAAAGGCATTCAAATATTAAATGAATGGGCTGAAAGATAAAGAAAACTTCAGTCTTTTCTACCACAAGGAGATTTGGGTAATTTCATAATCTCTGCTCTCCAGGCACAGCTGAGATATATTCTACCACCTCCCTCAAGGATGTTTTAGAATTCATTGTTCAGTGTAGAGTCACAGAATCATAGAATATCCTGAGTTGGAAGGGACCCACAAGGATCATCACGACCATCTCCTGGCTCCACACAGGACCACAAAAAAATCATATCATTTCACTGGAACAGAATGCCCAGGGAGGTTGTTGAGTCTCCTTCCCTGGAGATATTCAAGGCCCATGTGGATGCCTACCTGGGCAACCTGCTCTAGGGAACCTGCTTTGGCAAGGGGGTTGGACCCAATGATCTCTTGAGGTCCCTTCCAACCCCTACAATTCTGTTCTGTGATTCTGTGATTCTGTGATATGTCTGAGAACATTGTCCAAACACTTCTTGAACTCCAGCAGTCTTGGTGCTGTGACCACTTCCCTAGGGATCCTGTTCCATTGCCCAGCCACCCTCTCAAGTGACTTTTTTTTCTTAATATCCCATCTGAATCTCCCCTGGTGAAGTTTCATGTCATTCCCTTAGATCCTGTCACTGACCACCAGAGAGAATATGACCTTCTGCTCCCCATCACGGGGAATCTGTGGGCTGAAATGAGGTCTCCCCTCAGTTTCCTCTTCTCCAGGCTAAAAAATCCAAGTGACTTCAGCCACTCTTCATATGTCTTCCCCTCTAGACCCTTTAACATCTTTGTTGCCCTCCTTTGGACACTCTAACAGTTTTATATCTTTCTTATACTGCGGTGCCCCAAACCACACACAGTACTCAAGGTGAAGCTGCACCAGCACAGAGTAGAGCAGGACAACCACTTCCCTTGACCAGCTAGCAATGCTGTGCCTCATGCACCCCATGATGCCATTAGGCCTTTTGTTTG
>NW_023303363.1:0-2368 GCF_011077185.1 Oxyura jamaicensis | reverse complement strand
TGGGGATGGGGATGGGATGGGGATGGGGATGGGACAGCGATGAGGACATGGGGGCCATTTGGTGACCTCCCCCGGCCCCACTCTGCAGGTCAGCCATCACCATCTTCCCTCAGCGGGTGCCGGGCCGGGGTGACTTCCGCATCTGGAACTCGCAGCTGATCCGCTACGCTGGGTACCGCCAGCCCGACGGCTCTGTGCTGGGTGACCCGGCCAATGTGGACATCACCGAGGTGGGGGCCCCACGGCTGAAATGCTGCCCCACCACCGGGTGAGGGCACCTTCCCTCCCCCCCCTGCTGATGCCTCCTGCACCCCCAGCTCTGCGTGCACTACGGCTGGAGCCCGGGAAACGGCCGCTTCGACGTCCTGCCCCTGCTGCTGCAGGGCCCCGACGAGGCCCCTGAGCTCTTCCCCCTGCCGCCGGAGCTGGTCCTCGAGGTGCCCCTCACGCATCCCACGTGAGTGGGTCCGGGCCCCCCATGTCCCTGCCTGTGTATCGGGGGTTGCCCCAGCGCAGGGGCACGGCCACGGGGATGGGGACAGGGTGGGGGCTCCACGTGCTCATCCCAGTGCAGCCCTGGAACAGGGGACGGGAGTGGGGACAGGAGGCAGGGGTGGAGGTGGGGGGTCTGCGATGGGGACCTGGGGCCGGTGCAGGGCGCTGGGCTGCATCCCCCTCCCCACACAGGCTGGAGTGGTTTGGGGAGCTGGGGCTGCGCTGGTACGCGCTGCCCGCCGTCTCCAACATGCTGCTGGAGATCGGGGGGCTGGAGTTCCCGGCGGCCCCCTTCAACGGCTGGTACATGAGCAGCGAGATCGGCACCAGGAACCTGTGCGACAGCCACCGCTACAACCTGCTGCAGGTGAGCGCCGCAGCGCCATGGGGGGAACGGAGCTGGGGGCTGGGGGGGCCCCGCTGAGCCTGCGCCCCCCGACAGGAGGTGGCCCTGCGCATGGGGCTGGACACGCGCAAGACCTCGTCCCTCTGGAAGGACAAAGCCGCCGTGGAGGTGAACATCGCCGTGCTGCACAGCTACCAGGTGGGCTGGAGCGGCCGGGGGCACCGCGGCCTCGGGGGGCTGGTCCTGGGGGCACAGCCGGGGGGACACCCCCGGGGCATGGCGTGTGCCGGGGGGATTGGCTGCTGCCCGCCCCCCTGTCCCCGCAGGTTGCCAAAGTGACGATCGTGGACCACCACGCGGCCACCGAGTCCTTCGTGAAGCACATGGAGAACGAGCTGCGGACGCGGGGCGGGTGCCCGGCCGACTGGGTCTGGATCGTGCCCCCCATCTCGGGCAGCCTCACCCCCGTCTTCCACCAGGAGATGGTCAACTACCAGCTCTGCCCCACCTTCCGCTACCAGGTGTGCGTGGCCCCTTCCCCTTCCCCACCCCCATCCCCTCCCTTCCCCACCCCACTCCTGACCCCTCTGCCCGCCCGCAGCCCGACGCCTGGAAGGTCTACGTCTCCAAAGGCACCACCGTCACCAGGAGGAAGACCTTCAAGGAGGTGGCCAAGTAGGTGGCAGCCCCAGGAGGGCGCTGGGGCCGGGGCAGGGACGGCGCTGACCCGCTCGCCCCCGGCAGCGCGGTGAAGATCTCGGCCAAGCTGATGGGGCACGTGATGGCGCGGCGCGTGAAGGCCACCATCCTGTACGCCACCGAGACCGGCAAGTCGCGCACCTACGCCTGGAGCCTCTGCCAGCTCTTCCGCCGTGCCTTCGACCCCAAGGTGGGCACAGGGGCTGGGGGGGGACCCACAGGGGGGGCCGGCCACCGGAGCCCATCCTGCGCACCACCCCACAGGTGCTGTGCATGGACGAGTACGACATCGTGTCCCTGGAGCACGAGACCCTGGTGCTGGTGGTGACCAGCACCTTCGGCAACGGGGACCCGCCGGAGTGCGGGGAGGTGAGGGGCAGAGAGGGGCAGGGGGGGGACGGGGACGGGATGGGGAGGGACGGGGATGGGACGGGGATATGGCAGTGACCTGTGCCTCCCCACAGAGCTTCTCCAAGGCGTTGATGGAGATGTCCTCACCCTACACCAGCGCCTCGCAGGCTGAGCCGCCCAAGTGAGCGTGGGGGCCACGGGTGCCCCGTCCCCCCCTGCTATGGGGCCAGCTCCCCCTGCCTGCCCCGGGCCCTGGGAGCCCCCGGCCCTGCTCACACCACCCCCCACAGGAGCTACAAGCTGCGGTTCAACAGCGTCTCGCAGTCGGACCAGCTCGTGGCCTCCTGGAAGAGGAAGCGGCGGCAGTTGAGCAACACGGACAGTGCGGGCACGCTGGGGGCCCTGCGGTACGGGAACGGGACGGGGTGGGTGGGGATGGGGTGGGGATGGGGATGGGGTGGGGATGGGATGGGGATG
>NW_023303362.1:0-7168 GCF_011077185.1 Oxyura jamaicensis | reverse complement strand
CTCTTCATTAACCAGGTGAATACTGATCAGTGTGAATACTGATTCATTCTATTTAATTTCACAGCTTTGGAGGGATACAACTTTGATCTACTGTATTTGATGTCTGTTTTGTAAAAGTTTACTCTTCATTCATATCTTACTGTAACATTTATTATACCTCAAGCACTCATGTATGATGAATCAGTCAAAATGTACAATCATTTTCTCAGAAAAACAGCTGTGACATAAACAGTTTCCAAAATATGGATGAATTTTCCTATTTTGTGCAGATAGAGTATTATCATGGACTATTTTAGTAAAAATGGATGAATATCTTTTCATTAAAAATAGCTTGTGGCAATATCAAAAGCTTTTGACATTCAAATTAAAGCAAATACGTTTGTGGCAATGTGGCTTTATATGCTGTATTGCATTTCAGGAAGTTTTGTTCTGAACTCCATTCCTAGGAGTTTATATAAGGCATCTTGTTTAATTAGTCTATACATTTTCCCCCTAAATGAGCGTAGCTGTGCATGTTTTTTTTTAGTATTAATCGGTGGACAAATTATCTGATACATAACAGGTGTTCACATAGTACTATAGGGATCCGGTAAGAAAATCAGTAAATAAGCAGTTAAGTGTAATTTGTTAGTCTACACAAGCTGTTCATCACATATGGGAGTTTAATATATATATATATAATGGTTCAATTGCTCAGTTGCTATTTGAGGTATGATAATACTGGTGTAAAGCATAATTAAGCTGACATGAATTAGACATCTAATGTAATATTATTTGAACAAGATGCAGTGGCTGCATACATTCTATCTTCAGCAAAGATATCTGTTTTTATTAATGTCCATGGGCTATCAGGATTTGAAAGAATTTGTCATTAAAATCTACATGTAGAATTAGCAGGAATCGATTTTGGCCAGTAACTCAGATTCTATTCTGGACTGTAATCTCAGCTATGCAGAAGAAGCTTATTATTTGTTTTATCTCAAAGATCCTAATTTTGATATATATTTACCTTAAATTGTATTCTACAAGGTAATGATATTTTAAAATACATTATTTCAGAAAGCATTGTTTTCTCTTGTCATATTAAGTTTTGATCTCTTTGCAATGATTTTGATAGCTTAGTTATGTTTAGATATAGGTAAAAGTCTGATTCACAGTTCATGAAGTTGGATGTCATTATGTCTATGCATATGGATAATTTACCAATTTAGAGAGAAATAATTTGACTTTTGTTAATACATCATATCTGATGAACTTTATTTCTCAACAATGCTTGTACTATTTTCAAAAAAAAAATAACCAAGTACAACAGTTTAAGTAAGTTTTACAATAGAAAGTTTATAAGAGAGAATCTAGTACTGTAACTAGACTATTTTGTTTAATTTCACCAGGCACAAATAAGCTAAAGCATTTGCAACTCACACATGTAGGACTGCTCTTTCTGTCAAACCCCTTAACTCTTCAAGAAAATAAGTGTGTATGTGGAGCTGCTGGTTTTAACCAACTCCTCCTTTTGCTCCTTTTCATGTGATGATTCACAGTCTTGGAAAAAAAGACCATATAAAAAGTAAATTATGTCTTAGGATATTCTTCTAAAATGAAATATAAGACCCAATGTTTCAAAGCAAAACAAAAATTCCCTCCATTCTTTAATAAAGTATTGCCAACCTCAACATTGTACCTGTACTCAACACCAAGTCAGCAAATGAGTATAGCATCTGTGCTGTCACCATCAGTTAGTGTTATGGTTGTGACAGGTGTTATCAAGGAAATTCATTCTGCCATATTCACGCTGTATGGTTTCTGCAGCCTAGATTAAGAGTAAGCATTAGAAAAGGCTAATTAGAGTCATAGATACTTCCCTGAGGACAGGCACAGAGGAATCACTTGGATCATAGCCTTTCCTGTGGAGAGGGACCTTTGCTCATGTTGTCATTTATGTTCCATGCTGTCTTCTGTGAGTTAAGGGCAATTATTGAAATGCCTATGATGGAGGGATTAAGAATCCTTCAAAGGCAAGAATGCTTTTAGAAAGAAAAACTTATCAAAACTGATTTTTGCAATTCATAAATAAATTTCACTTCAGGTAATATCAGTAGTTTAGGAAAAAAAACGTTCATCTGAATGAGAAATCAAAACAGATCAGTGACTATGAAATAAAACCCTGCCTTCATTCATTGTTTTAGAAAATTACTGTATAATGTAGGCAATGAAAAAAAAGAAAAGAAAAGAAAAGAAAAAAATAAAAAATAAAAAACACATAAATACTCTATTTTAAGAGCTTTGATTATTGTAGGAGTATTCTTTATCACCACTGAGTCTGAGAAAGTACCATATAGATTGAGAGAAATAAGTATATTCTGCTTGATGCTCTTATATATATATTAATAGAAAACTATCAGAGAAGTCATTAGGAATTGTTGAGAGACATTAGGAATTGTTGAGAAAGATAGACTTGCTGGCTGGAAATGTATGTTTTTTGCTACATAAAAGTTAGTATAAGAAAAATGTAACCAAGTTGATTATTTGAAAGGAAGAATTAATTTACTTATTCCAGTGATATTTTTTCTACTCTTCCTATTCCATAAAGCTGTTAGATTTTAAATGTCATTCATTCTTCAATCTTGGAAATATATTGTCATTTTAGATGTTGTCTTGGAAACCAGAAGCCTGATAAAATATTTATTTGAACTCATGTGACTGAAACATCAAATTCTTTTTCATTGTGAGCTAGATCATGAGAAACAATTTAATGCATTATAATATTTATTATATCCTGAGAAATTTTATTTCCAGCTGAAAGAGTACCCTGAAGTTTCAAAGTAAATTGTATGCACTCATTCACAAGTATAGTACTTCAGAAGTTAAAGAAGTAATCTGCAGGCTTTGGTGAAAAAGGAGACTCAGCTGGGAATAAGGACTCCAATTTTCTTAATATTGATGATTCAAAAATTAAATCTTTGACTCTACACTTGCCTATGGAAAATAAGAATTTTGAAGAATGTTTTTATATGCTTCAAACATATTTGAAAAATATGTTGCCATTGTAAATAACATACTTTTGAATGATTATTCACTTACATCTTCCATGCTTTAGATAGGAGTATTGGCTAACTGCATTCCTGTTCCTCAGAAATGTACTTCAGATGCATCTCATTCTCCAGTGCTACAAAATGGAGCAGGTCCAGTCATTACTTTGTTTGGGTTGCTATAATGCAAGATCAATTTTTTTGAAACCTCAATCTGTATGTAGCATGACTATTAGTCATGCACATAATCACATGAGCTATGTCACCTAATCATTGGCATAGCTCTTATTACCAATGTTCAATGAAAAATAATATTAAAAAAAAAAAAAAGGAAAAGAAAAGAAAAAATAATATAAATAGTCGGGATACAGAGGGACTAATAGGATGCTAGAAGATTTACAGTTTAGGTTACAAAAAGATGGACTGGGTTGATTAATAAAATTAAGGCTGTTAATAGATAATAGATGTTAATAGATAATAATTCTATTGCAATGGGGATGGAAAATTAACATATTACCAAAACACTGGTTGTGAAAACTTCCAATTATTATATTTTTCATGACTGTCCTTTCAAGCATTTGCAGGTATGGTGTTGATAAGTAGGGTTGTAAATGTTGTTTGCAAGAGCACAAAAGACCTCTACCCTTAACTTCTGCCAGTATGTATAAAAAGAAGCCAAACACAATGGAAATCAGGGAACCACGCAGAATGCATGAAATGTTGATATTGTTTGCTTTCTTAATATTATTAATCTAGAATCGGAACAAAGTTTGTGCAAGAAGCAGAAAATTAACATGTATAAAGCTTTTTTCTAATCCAAGAAATAGAGCTTTCTTGAAGTTTGGGTTTAATGACAATCTCAGTTTTAACATCTGAAAGTAGTATTTCTGGAATAATTCAATGTAGAAACTTCTGACAACTTGAGGGATCAATATGTCTTACATGACTGTATAGTTGATAAAATCATTGAACTATTGCTCAAATTTTCCATCATATAGTCATATTTGGAGTTACAGTCCATTCTTTCAAGGGGCATTCGTGCAAAAACATAAGAACAAATATATCAAATGATAATAGACCACTGAAATGAAAGTGTATCTGAGGACCTTCTTACATAAAACATCTTATATGCAAGAAATTGCCATATGAAATTATTGGCTGGCAACATTTATTTTCACTTTAATGTCTATTGGAAATGTAATATAAAAATTACTTCACTATATCCCAACTATCAATTATATTTTTCATTCTAATTAAGACTAATAAATGACATGACCTATTCTGCTGAGCATAAAAATGTAAAAGTAAAGTATTTGGATTCAGCCGTGAGAAGATTCACCTCAGAATAAATAAGGCAGAGACAAGATGCGGAAGGGGAACTCATAAAAGAAATATTATTAGTTACATGTCTGGGAGTTAAGAGTTAGTATTAAAGAGGTAGATAAGGGGTCATTGGAATTATCTACTAGCACATAACAGAAACCAGTGTTAGAGAGACATAAAGTATGAATTAATGTTGTTATGGTTTTTACTCCCCTGGGCAGCTGAGCACCACAACTGCTCTCTCACTCCCCCTGCTTAAAGGAAGAGGGGGAGAAAAATGTGATGGAAAAGGGTTCAAGGGCTGACATAATGACAGGGAGATCATTGCCCAGTTGCCAACACAGGCAAAACAGACAGCGTAGTGAGAATAATATAATTTATTGCCTCTCAATAGCAATCTAGAGCTGTGAGAAACTAAATGCAAACTAAAAATACCTTCCCCCCATCCATCCTCTTCTACCTATTCCCCCCAAGCAGTGCAGGGGAACAGGGAATGGGGGCTGTGATCAGCCCCTAACGCTTTATCTCCGCCTCTCCTTCACAGTCACTCTCTGCCCCTGCTCCAGCATGGGGTACTTCCCACAGGATGCTGTCCTTCCTGAACTCATCCTGCATGGGCTGAAGAGAACAGCTTATTCAGGAACAGCTCCAATATGGGTCTGTACCATGGGGTCCATCCTGCAGGAGTAAAATGCTCCTATACAGGTCTTCCATGAGAAGCAGCTCCCACCAGACCAGGAAGGACAGCATCCTGTGGGAAGAACCCCATGCTGGAGCAGGGGCAGAGAGTGACTGTGAAGGACCCCATGCTGGAGCAGGGGCAGAGAATAGCTGCTCTACTGTGGGCTCTTCTTCATGGGCCACAACCTCTTTCAGGTCCAGATCCACCATGGGCTCCTCCACAGGCTGCAGCATGGAGATCTGTTTTGCTGCAGTACCCCATGGGCTGCAGAGGAACAGCCTGCTCCACCATGGACGTCTCCACAGGCTTCAGGGCAACTTCTTCTCTGCCCTTCTGCTCTGGAGCAGCACCTGCTGTCCTTCTTCACTTCACCTTGGTGTCTTCAGGGCTCATTCTCTCTACATTTTCTCTCTCTTTTCTCCAGCTGTTGTTGTGCAGCTGTTTTTTTTTCCCTTTCTTAACTACATTCTGACAGAGGCACAACTAACATTGCTCATTGGCTCAGATCTTCTTTATTCTCCTGCTGGAGGTCACTTCTGGCTTCTTCCTTACTGCATGTCTCTTTTCAGACTTCCCACCAAAGTATGAAGAATCATGCTCTGGACTTTAGTCCCCCTCTCTAAATTATATGGGAGGTGTCACCACTGTACTCATTACTAATGCTTGACAGTTGAGAAATATGAGGGACATCAGACCTGTCGAAGTGGGTAAGAGTTCAAGATGGACTATTAATAAGTAGAGAAAGTAGAAAATAAAACAGGAAACTAGCAGGCAGACTAAGTGATTAGGAAACTAAGAAACAGTTATTAGAGGGTGAAGGCTTATTTTTTGCATGAAAAACAATAACATCTAGTATTGCTGTATCAGAATGTAGCCATTTGGAGTTGTGTTTAGTGATATCCGAGAAATTTTTGTTAGAATCATTTAAATAACTCCCTGTAATTCATAGGGAAAAAAAAAAAAAAAAAAAAAAAAAAAAAAAAAAAACAGCCTGAACTTAATTATAATGAAATTGGTGTCTATGTGCATTCCCAAGTACCACAGGTGTGTCTAGTCAATTCTGCTCTCATTCACTGGTAAGGAGCTCAAATTCTTATTTTCATTTAGTATTTTTGTTTGTTTGTTTGTTTGTTTTCCCATGTCACATTTCAGAGAATTAATTAAATGACTGGAAGGAATGTAAGCAAATGCATTTATTTGGAACATATAATTAGAAAGGAACAAGATGTTGGAATCAGGTGTTTATGCGTATTACGATATCCTATCTATATTGTCATTCTTATTAGATGCCAAGAAGCAATGATACAAGGTCACCTCAAAGGCTTGTGGAAAGGCTGAATGCTAGAGGTAAAGCAAGTAGAGCTAGAGGAAAACAAAGTTAAGGCAAGGAAGGCAGAGGGTCATAGAAGGAGACAAAACATGAAGGATAATGCAAACAAAAACTGATTTAAAAACAATTACCACAAGAAGAGTGGCTGAATGACAGTGAATCAAAGTTCACTGGATAAACAGAAAAATTATTATTTAATGCAGAGTAGTTCTGATTAGATTGGTGTTGATGAATGGAAAAATAAAAACGTGATGCATGCACAGGAACAAGTTTGTGTTTTCAATTTATACTGAAGTTACATATGCTTAATTTTTTCATACCCTTAGGGACTTGCTTTCATAAACAGAAATTAATAGATACTCTTCAAGAAGATAAGGAACTGAAGTGGGTGATACACTGAAGTTGGCACATATGTGACCAAATGAAGTTCATGAATAGAGAGAAGATTAAGTTGAAAATCTTTCTCATTATCAAAAATTAGCATGAACTGCTTATATGAATCTCCTCTTTTTAAATAGCAGAACCTTCACAGGTGCTTAAAATGACCACCAAATTCAAAGCAGATTTTGGAAATAAAGAATTGCTTAATAAATGCATTTCTATGACAAATTAAGATGCTTTACAAATTATTATGAAAAGTACGAAGCTTTTAAGGAAACAGTATTAGACAAGAATCTAGAAGTTACGCATTTGCAGACAGAAGTGACACATTTATGCAGTTAGGTTATTTCAGAATGAAATAATGTGTTAACATAACGCTAAAGAAACACTGTTAAACTTTTTTTTTTTTTTTTTTTTTTTTCA
>NW_023303361.1:0-9237 GCF_011077185.1 Oxyura jamaicensis | reverse complement strand
AGCCCACCCCTCCCCTCTTCTTCCTTTTTCCACCTTTTATTGCTGAGTGTGACATCATATGGTATGGAATATCCCTTTGGTTGGTTTAGGTCAGCTGCCCTGGTGATGTTTCTTTCCCACTTTTTGCCCACCCCCTAGGAGGGTCAGAGAGAGTCCTGATGCTGTGCCAGCACTTCTCAGCAGCAGACACAACACTGGTGTGATACCACTGCTGTTCTAGCTACAAGTGCAGAGCGCAGCACTGTATGGGCTGCTGCAGGGAAAGTTAACATCCCAGCCAGACCCAGTACACATAGTTAAGCAAAAAGTTTTATTTGGTAGTTAGTAAGAAAAAAGTGGAATATTCTTAAAATATAAATAAGATATAAAGAGAATCAAAGGTTATTCCTTGCTCATTTGAAAGTAGGATTTTACTTCTCTAGATGTTTTAGTATTTATTGCTTCAACCCCTTTATACACATGGATAGATATAAAATTCCACTCTTTTCTCCAGTCAGTGGTTGACTTCATCAGGAGCAGAATTAAAACAATGTATAGAACTTCTGAAGATCTCAGCTTCAAAGTGTGCCACTAAAGACTATGGCAGGTTTCTTATTTAGTCAAGCTTTGGGTCAGGTTTTAATTAGAGAGTCACAAAGATAGATAATCTATCCTTCAAGAAAGTTCCATCTATCTTATGTCACATTCATCACATTTCCTTGACGGAGGTCACCCCTCTTATACAACCTGTCTCCTTCTTTCCACCTCACACATTGTCCTCTGTATTCTGCCACCAATTATCCCCCTTTCTGACCCATTCATTTCTAGGCTTCCATACTGGCTGGTTGCAGCTGCTGCTCCATCCAGCTCTTACAGTTCACCAATTTCATCTCTTCTTTCTCTAGTTACTTGAATGAGTTTCCGCTATACCAACCTGAATTCTGATTAAGGGGCACTTATTTAATGCGTCATAATTTCAACTCCAATGTGGTCCTCAAAAAGGACTGCAAAAGTAGTGCTACATGCCTCCTTCCTGTCCTGTCGTGGAATGTATGGGGTCACATGATTCATTCAATAGACCTCTTGGACTATTCTATCATTTGGAAAAACAGAACAAGCTCAGCAAAGGGAGTTTTCAGTAATTCTTGGTTTATGAGCTCCAGAAAGTCTCTAGAGTTTTGAAATGTACTTTTTTAAATAAATATCTTTGCTTTCAGATTAGGTGAATTCACATTCAAAGGCTACCCTTCAGTTCCAATGCAGAAGATCAGATTTTTTTTCCCAACAGAATTCTCCAGAGTTCTTTCAGTATTTGGCAAACACCACCCCCCTCCTCCCCAACTTGTTCTGAAAACAGACATGAATTCTGACAGACTGCTAACAAAGATAAATGCTTTTCCTTTCTTCCAAGATCTAAAAAATAAAAAAATAAATTTGATGATATGAACAGGATGACTGAAGTCTGGCAAAGTCTTTAGCAAATGAAGACAAAACTCTGTAACTAAAAGCCTTAGACAATGCTAATAGTTCAGTGATTCAGCTGTGAAATTATTATCCTACCGCTCTTGGAAATATATTTGGACTCCTTTCTGAAAATCTATACAATAACAGCTGTTTTATAGCCACATCACATTTTCTAACCTTCTCTTATGATATTTTTTTTATTTCTTCCCAAGAATAAAAGCACTTATTCTTTGTGCAATTCTATCAGTTCAAATTATATAAAAAGGAAATTCATGTCAACAAGTTGATGTATTGCACAATACCATACTTCTGCCTCAGATCATAAGCACTTTTCTGGTAACAGACACTCAACAGTCTTACTGCTACTTGTTAAAAAAAAAAAAAAAAAGTGGCAGGTTGATTCAACTGCCTATGATTGAAGGTGAAATATTACATTAAGAGGCTAAAGAATTAATATACTCGTAAATGAGTTGCAATTACTAATTACAAACTGTCTTCTCTCTGTTCCAGTGGTAAGGATCAAAATAGAAATGGCCTCAAAGCAACTATGGTTGAAGTTCATGTCAAGGAAAGAAACTTTCTCTCTTCAAACTTTATCTGCTTCAGAGTGATGGATGTAGCCTTCATTGCATTTAACTGCAGGTCTTTCAAATTCAGTTGACAAAACTGGCATCAAATTGACAAAGAGAGTACTTAATTTATTTTGAGATGGAAGTTTTCTTGTTTGTTTGTTTGTTTGTTTGATTGATTTCCTTGGTCTTATAGGAAAGAAATACTTCATGCTATACAATCTCATAAATTCACTTTGCCCTATTCAACTTTCACTATAATATTTTAAGGGAACTGACATTTAAGGAGTCGTCTTAACTGCTAGCAAAGATGGATTAGTTCAGAATTTACATTGAGCGATTCATTTATAAGGGACTGTCAGTATCACTGAAGAAAGCTGACTATAATCCAGTGAGGTTATATTCCTAGTATTAACTATATTATGATGAAGTGTCATATTCTTAGCACATTAAGTTTTAGGTATCATTCAACACAATTGTTCTTTTTCCTAACCATTATAAGGATAGTCATAGGCCTTCAAGGTATAGCTGTAGATCTTCTTAAATGTATAATGTATGGAAGAAAGAAGTGGGAATATACAGCTTGACTGACGTTTCAACAACTTGTCCTGTTTAGAGAAAGAGTGGGTCTAAGTCAGAAAGAACGATAAGAACAAACCATGAAATGTCATACATACATAGGAAAACCTGTCTGTAGCTTTATTCTGCTATGCAAAACAGAAGCGTGACATTACTTGTACTTGAGTGGCCTGTACTGCAATTTGTGTGCTATTTGGTAAGCTTAACTATGAAAGCTGAAATAAACAGAAATCATATTTAAAGTTTTGCCTTCTCAGGTGTATATGAAAGTTAAAGAACAATCTTGACAACATTATACTTTTAGAATGGCCCACAATAGTCACGTAAGTCTTAAAGTACTTCATACATTTTTAAGATATGGAGGGATAGATGCATGAAACTATTCATTTATGTTGCTTTGGCTTACTCACAATAATCAGACTGTGTTTATTGACTCTATGGTCTTCACACACACTAAATAAAATGTTTATGTAAAATCTCATGGCTCAACTGAGTAGTGAAGACTCATTAAGAAGCTTGCAACATCATCCTTCTTGAATACAGATGTTTTGAAAAATGTGTTACTTGACAGGAGGAGTTATGTATCAGGTGAGGGGAAGAGTTTAAACTTACCCTGACTTAGAAGCTTCCTACTCATCCTTAGAAGCTGCCATTTTTTCCCATGAAAGTAAAATCCTACTTCCCAACTTGCCTGTTGCATGACTTTTAAACTTTGTTATAGACAGCCAAAAACAGCCTGAAAGTGATTGCTTTATAACTGGCTCTTTCTTGTTGCACATCTCTTCTAATATATATGTTGAAATTGCATTAAAGTTTCCTTGTTTAGTGAAAATGACTGTTTTGTTATAACATTATTAAAGAGAAAACTCTTGTTGGGGAAAAATTAATGTTTCAGATTCTGAACAGCCAAGCAATGACACAAATGCAATAATAAGAAGTTAATGAGGGCAATACAGAACCAAGTTCCATTGAAAAGAATTGAAGTGCTAAGCTTGCTTAATCTTACTTGTCAACAGAATAGATGCTTGAAAATTCACCAGATACTTGAAAATTCACCTTCAACATAGTAATGTTAAGTTGTCAGTTTATTGACACTGTCAGTTGCTTGCACAGGCTATAGAAAGGGAAGTTAAAAGTCCAATGAAATGTGACATTTTTATTAATATTTATTTATTTATTTATTTATTTTCAGCCTCAATACTGCAGAGAACTCTGGAAACACACCTGTCAACGTTAAATTATTTCTGGCAATCTGAACCTACAAAGAGCAAATATATGCCAAGGTTCTTTCTGCCATTAAGAAATTATCCATGCTGCTGTTGGCTGTGCAGTGTTTGATGCACCTCCCCTGACTTTGAAGAAAGTTCAGGAATGAGAATCATGGTAGCTGTGGAGCAGAAAGTCTGAGGTTAAATTGCCCAGGGTGTATGTTCATACAGCCATAGCTAAACTAATAATATTTGAGCCACCTAGTTTATAGTAAATTCTGGTATCTGTGCTACAAATAAAATTGCCAAGTCAGGCCATTAAGCTATGACAAGCTGCTTGTTAAAGCAGGAATTTACATTAAAGACTGATGAATTTTCATGATTTTTTTGTTGTTGTTGTTGTTGAGGTTCTACTTTTTAATTATATTCACCCCAGAAAAATAAAATAGCTTGAAGATAGATATAAATCCGATTTTTATAGAGCTGATACTATATAGCTTTTCAGTATTGGAAGTGATTTTTCTGATGGTAGTAATGTTTTATTTAAGCATGTTTTGGTGCTATTTCATCACATAGTATTTGAATCTAATGCCCTCTAAAAAACTTCTATGTTTACATACAAAGGAATTTCAATTTTATTTTATTTAATTTTAGAGGATATTTTTCATTATCTGTGTGCGCAAAAATTTTGTTATATTACCTTTTAATATCTGATTAACTAATGTCTTGCTTGAGGTGTATATAACGAGGTGGTTCCTGCTGGTGAATACAAGAGTAAAAGTGTTATTTTTTTGTGCTCATGTCTAGTTCATCTGGAAAGATTAAGGATTTCTTCTTTAGATATATCTAACATATCTTTCTAATGTATCTCTCTTCCAGTGTTTCTATTGTTGCTTTTCTGCTATTGATTCCTGATATAGTGTACATGAAGGGAGGAACTGTTTTTATTTTCCCCAGGTTTCTTGATTCTCTCTTAAGTGCCAAACATCTGCTTCTAAGTAAGGTTTTGAAAGGTGATGAAATTTTTTGATAGCCGTTACTGGAATGCAGCTTGTTCTTGAATTAGTGTTATTTTTTTTGTTGTTGTTGTTGTTTGTTTATTATGTTACTTGGATAAAAAGGTATTTCTTTCAGTTACACAGAATAGTTAATTTTATTTTGTTTCTTTATTGTTTGTTTATTTATTTATTTATTTAATGAGAGTGAGAATTATTGAGCCAGGTAACCTGATGTGGAGGCAGATGTGTATTTTAAGATGTTCGCAGCTTTTTTTTTTTTTTTTGTGAATATTTCAAGCAAGAAAGACTGATTTTCGATGCATAAATTATATGAAAGTTCTTGTTCATGATTCACTCATGTTCTGGCAAGAGCTGTGTTTGGCAGTAACTTCAGTGACATTTGGATACAGTTGAGTAAACTGCATCCAGTGGGAGAGGTAAGTAAAATATGGTGTATGAGTGTAAATGCCTGTTGTACCTCCACTCAATCAGCTCTATTTTTGCAGGCAGAGGAGATCTCTGTAATTTCTTTGTTGGTTGCAGAAAATCTCTGCCACATCTTTGGTCATCTCTTTTTGCTCTTCTGTTAACTTTATCCACTCTGCCATAACCTTCTGAAACTGAAAGATATAATATCAAAACTACACACATTTGGAGTGGGAAACACCAAGAATTTAATATAGCCAATAATGACATTCTATCCCTTACAAAGTTCCTTCCTAATTATCCCTAAAATCTGGTTTGCTTCTCAGACTTCTACAAGACTCTGAACTGATGTTTCTTTATCTGTTACAACCCTAAAATCTTTTCCCTGAATGTCAAGGGCTAGCTCAGACAACATAATTTTGTTAAGGTAGTATTTGTTTATTTATTTATTTGTGTGTGTGTGAGAGAGAGACAGAATCTCTATACATTTATTTACCTTATACTCAGTTTCCTACAGAATCTTGAAGTCCTCTGCAATTCTTCACAGATGGCTGTTATTTTTAATCTTCTGAATTGTTTTGCATAATCAACAAGTGTTGTGATCTCACTCTTCTCCTTTCTTAGTTTGTTTACCAGTCTATTGCACAGCACCGGTCCCACCACAAATCCCCAAGCAACCTCACTGGTGATCATGTCCTTTGTGAAAACAGATAATTTGCTTTTACTTCCTGTCTTTTCACCAAGCATTTTTCCATTCAAGATCATTTTCACCAATTATTTTCATTGCAAGGATCTTTTCCTCCTGTGCCCTAGACACCTTATTTCCTGAAGAGCCCTTGGTGAAAGCTTTCAAAAAAGCCTTACAAATCCAGGATGCTTCAATTATTTTGATCTGCATTATTCATAGGTTTGCAAATTTCAGCAAAATCCAGTGAACCTGTGATACATAATTTTCTTTTAAAACAAAAACTTGTTGTTTATATCATTATATTTAGACATGTGTCCAGACCTCAGTACTTCATTATACTTTCTACAGTGATAGTAGAATGTGAATGTCAGGCTTACAAACCTCTAGGTTCTTGTATCTCTTGCTATTTTGCAGTCCTTCCCTACTAAAGCAGTTTCAGGGAAGAGGCTAGTAGTTTATCTATTTCATTTTTCAGTTCCCTAGGTGATTGCCACCTGGCCTTGGCAGTTTGTTTGCTTTGATTTATTGATTTGTTCCATCACCTCTCCTACCATTTCATCTATTCTGCTCCCTGCACATAACGAAAAGAACCACTCCAAGCTCAACAAGAATGAATACACCAAATTTGTTTTGTCTTTCTGCAATTAATTCTTCTCTTAGACAGCAAATTTTATACTGGGGTCATTTACTTCTCCTATGAACTGTGTAGCACTATTAGCCTACTATGGCAACTAGAAAATATGTGGACCTGCCTAGAAATAGAGGAAACTTTTGAAGGCCTTTGATATTTTATACTGGGCTTATGTAAGTACCCAGTAAGCCCAGTAAGGCTCTGACAACAATATGTACCTTTAATCTCTCCACAATCACATAGTGTCATTAGTCCTATTGATTTAAGGGAGAACAGTAAGATGATCTGTGCTTCCTTTTACTTTTTTTTTTTTTCTTTTTCTTCCCCAGATGTGGAAAATTTTTGAAGAAGAGGGGAGAAGAACACCTCTAAGAAGGAATATTGAAAGTGGTGACAAATGTCTCCACTAATCTCCTTAAGTGATGTTCTGTATTTGAAAGTGAAAGCAAAAGGAATAAGGCAAGAAGCCTAACATAAAGATGAAATAAAATAAAAGCAAAAATAAAAAAATCAGAAAAACTGTAAAATATATATGTGATATGTAACCTTTTTTTTTTTAAAAAAAAAAAAATCAGCTTTAGTCATAAGTGATGCTGTTTGTTTGCTTGTTGTTGCTGTAGTTTCCTCCTTAACTGCAGTGCACTTTGCTGTGCATTTGATATTTTAAGTGTGTTTTCTGTCCATTTACATGAAGTAGTTGCATTGAAATATTTGGGTACTGACAAATTTGAACAGTATGGTAGGAAATGTTATTTCCTCTTGCAATCTTAGTATTTTATTTTATTTTTTTTACAATTATATAGAAAGACTGAGTCTCACAAGAAATGTCCAAAGTTCATATTAAAGATAAGATTGTGAAATCTTCATTCATTTATAATGTAATACACCTCAACCATAAATATTAAGTGTGGACTTGTTGTAGGTTAACCCTGGTAGACAGCAAAGACCCACACAACCATTTCCACCCTCTTGAGATGGGGGACAGAATTGGAAAGGTAGTCATGTGAAAACTCATGGGTTGAAATAAAGACAGTTTGTAAGGTTGTAGTGGGTTTACGTGGCAAGGTTTTGGTAGCAGGGGGCCATAGGGGTGGCTTCTGTGAGAATGATCTAGAAGCTGCCCCATGTTTGGTAAGGGCCCCACTGCTGACCAGAGCTGAGCCAATAAATGATGATGTTTTGTGCCTCTGTGAGAGCATATTTAAGATGGGAAAAAAATGCTGTGCCACACAGCAGCTGGGAGAGTGAGAGGAGTGAGAAACAGCCTTGCAGGTGCCAAGGTCAGTGAAAAAGGAGGGGGAAAGGTGCTCCAGGTGCTGGAGCAGAAGTCCCCTATGGCCTGCGGTGAGGACAATGGTGAAGCAAGCTGTCCCCCTGCAGCCCATGGAGTACCACGGTGGAGCAGGTGGACCTACACCGATGGAGACTTGGTAAGAAGGGGGAGGGGGATGAAACAAAGCTTGTTGGAGGTGTGCCAGGGGGAACAATGGCAAGGCTGGGGGAGAAGGCAAAGACTCAGCTGAAGTGCATCTTCACTAATGCACTCAGCATGGGCAACAAGCAGGAGGAGCTGGAAGCCATTGTGCAGCAGGCAGGCTATGACTTGGTTGCCATCATGGAAACGTGGTGGGACCATTCATGACTGGAGTGCTGCAATGTCTGGCTCTTCAGAAGGGGACAGGCAGCAGAGAAGAGGTGGTGGAGTGGCTCTCTATATTAGAGAGTGTTTTGATGTTGTCAGACTTGAGGCTGGGAATGATAAGGTTGAGTCGCTATGGGTTAGGATCAGCGGAAAGGCCAACAAGGGAAGCATCCTGGTGGGGGTCTGTTATAGACCATCAAACCAGTATGAGGAGACAGATGAGGAGTTCTACAGACAGCTGACAGAAGTTGCAAAATCATCAGCGCTTGTTCTTGTGGGGTACTTTAACTTCCCAGACATATCCTGGAAACACAACACAGCCCAGAGAAAGCAGTCCAGGAGGTTTCTGGAGAGCGTGGAAGATAGCTTCCTGACGCAGCTGGTTGGCGAGCCTACCAGGGGAGGTGCCCCATTAGACCTTCTGTTCACTAACAGAGAAGGACTGGTGGGAGATGTGGTGGTCAGGGGCTGTCTCGGCCAGAGTGACCACGAAATGGTAGAGTACTCGATACTCGGTGAAGTCAGGAAGGGGACCAGTAAGATCTCTGTCTTAGATTTCCGGAGGGCTGACTTTGAGCTGTTCAAGACACTGATTGGCAGAGTCCCTTGAGAGGCAGTTCTGAAAGACGGAGCCCAGGAAGGCTGGACTCTCTTCAAGAAAGAAATTTTAATGGCTCAGGAGCGGTCTGTCCCCACGTGCCCAAAGACGAGCCAGAGCGGAAGAAGACCGGCCTGGCTGAGCAGAGAGCTGTGGCTCGAGTTTAGGAGAAAAAAGAGGGTTTATAATCTTTGGAAAAGAGGGCGGGCCACTTAGGGGGACTACAAGGATGTTGTGAGGCGGTGCAGGAACAAAATTAGAAAGGCCAAAATTCATCTGGAGCTCAATCTGGCCACTGCTGTTAAATATAATAAAAAATGTTTTTATAAATATATCAATACCAAAAGGAGGACTAAGGAGAATCTCCACCCTTTACTGGATGTGGGCGGAAACTTAGTTCCCAGAGACGAGGAAAAGGCTGAGGTGCTTAATGCCTTCTTTGCCTCAATCTTTAG
>NW_023303360.1:1164-19027 GCF_011077185.1 Oxyura jamaicensis | reverse complement strand
CTGTCCTAATAAACAGTCTCTATCTCAACCCATAGGTTTCAGTTTTTTCTCGTTTCTCTCCCCCATCCCAGAGAGGGAGGGGGGAGGGTGAGCGAACAGCTGTGTGGTGTTTAGCTGCCGGCCGGGTTAAACCACACCAACTGCTAAAATAGAATATCTGGGTTAGTGCTGGTCCTTAGGACACCATAACACATTGTTCTAGACTAAAGGTGTATTCTTGGTCAGATTCCTTACTCCAGAGTTTTCTCAAAATATTTCAGTCTAACAAGTAATTTTTAGCTTCTCACTGTGCTGGCCTGAAAATGCAGACATCTAATCTTCGTTTAGTGGAGCAGAGTAACTAACATGTGCAAAATGTATTGTTTTTCTGTCCCATATTTAAACTTATAAATCTTTCTCTGATTGGGAGTTAATGTTCATGAACTAAAGATTCATCTACTCCTAGCTACACCTGCTCCCTCATCTCCTGACAAAAAGTTTGTTTTATTATATTTTTCTTCTCATCTGAGAAATATAATAACTTCTAGTCTCTTACTTCTAAAATGATTGTAAATTTCCTAACTTGTAGTCCATATTGCCAAACACATTCATTAAATCTTGATGTTAAACATCAAGTGATGTTGAACAGCTCTGAGAGGAGATATCTGCGTTGAAACTTGATTCATATTTTATGTTGAAGAAAATATTTCTTGTAGAAATAACCGAGATTTTCATAATCCAGCCTCTTCTGAGTTTTTTTACAAGGTCATCCAGCTCAGACAAAATTCTCATAAGCAAATATACCCAAATAATTTCAGCACAACTGTAACACATAAGCCGTTATTAGTAGTTAAGTTGCATTTTTGCTCTGAAGCCACAGAAAAGAAAAAGTCTTTGACTTAGAACTAGAATAGCTAGTGATGACAATACACAGTCCAACCATGTGAAGAAATGGTGGTTGGTCAAAGGGTGAAAACAGGTTTCATCTGTATATTTCATTTCACATTAGGTCTACACAAGGCAAGGTGGAAAAGATAGCTTCAGAAGATGAACATCACACATATTGGATTAAAATCTTCTCTTGTACTGTGCATGAATTATTTGTATATCTGTAAGAAGAGTCAGGCCCTCTGCAATAACATCTTATGAGCGATAATTTAAAAACTGTGTTCAAAGGTCTATGTAACGCTTATGAAAAATTCTCGACTGACTTATGACAAATTTTCATGTGATTTCCTCTAACCCCACTAAATAACTGAACCCAAGAATCTGTCCTCCTGTCCAGAGAATGAATGGTTCTGGAGGAGACATATGTACCTTAGTCTGGCATGACACCAGCAGGTGTAAGCTATAACTTGAGCCAAACTGCAATTGATATTAAAGATGCTTCCCTATAAAGAGTTTCCTCTGTACTTAAGAATTCACTTTCTCTAATACCAATTTATTGCTGTAAAATTACTATCAGAATAGCAAGGACATTTAATTTTTCTTTCACAGAAAAAAAGATGATGTGCATATTGGAAGTGTCTTGGGAGAGATGTGGTCACCAGCTCAGTCATTCTCATTATATTTCCTGTAGTAGGGTGACTGCTTTTATAGAATTGTTTTTCTTTTATGTTAGGACATATGTGAAAATAAAATAAAATAAAATAATAATAATAATAAAATCAGCAATGCAGAGATTCAATTTATGAAGGAATAATCACTTACTTTAAAGTTAATGCAGCTCCCCAGAAATGCAAAACCTCAGTCAACTATTAAATAGTCTGACCCTTTGAACGTTGTGCTTTCAAACTGGACATCTTGACTAAATGAAAAAAAATTAAAAACATTATTTTTTTTTTGTAATTTGAATGGCTTCTAGAAAATAATCTCCAATGTGAGACAGTGTTTCACATGCATTAAATAATAGCTTTTGGGTGTTTGTAGAATTTTTGCTAAGATAATAAAGAAACTAATACACCAAGCAATTATATTTGGATTTTCTCTGTGTTTTCTGCCTTTGTAAGTATGTAAAATGACACTTTTAATCCAAAAGTCTAATGCATACTCTAATTTCCTATTGAATCTAAAAGAAAATTTTGTTAAATTATTTTTAATTAAAAAAAAAAAATAGAATGTTTGATTTTATTTAGATTTCCCAGTGGGGGAAAATAAATAAATAAATTAATTAATTAATTAAAAATCCTACAACAAAACTTGGCCAACAATTTTTTTGTACTTATATTTGCCTTCTTTGATTTTCTTGTGTTGGACTTGTGCTTAAAAAGTACATATATGAAATAGTGTAACTCATACTTACACCATCCTCACAATACATCCATTACACACACAGAAAATAGATCTATGTTCAATAAATGTCTTGCTCAGAGACGTTGTGAATGCCCCGTCCCCAGAGGTGTTTGATACTAGGTTGGAGGAGGCCTTGTGTAACCTGATCTAGCTGGTGACATCCCTGCCCATGGTGTGGGGGGGGTTGAACTAGATGACATTTAAGGTCCCTTTCAACCCAAGCCATTCAATGATTTTATGAAATGGTTAAACTGCTGCTTCTTCTGTCTCTTTATGAGTTTTTGTAAACCACAGAGAAGAAATGTGAAGCATATCTTAAAGCAAATCCCATCACACCAGGGAACTCTTCTGGAATTCAAGAAAAACTCTCTCTCGTAGCTGCTGCCCCACCAGTGACATCACGACAAGGAAATGGGGCGATAACAAGCTGAGAACTGAGCTGAACTTATTTCTCCTGTGGTATACTGAATCATTCTTACATACAAAGACCCTGAACTCACTTGAAATTTCTCCTGGACAAAAGTCTGAGAAATGGGAATGGAAGAATGGGATAAAAAGAATAGCAATCAGTTGTCTAACAGTGCTGCACACTCCCTGGTCTTGGGAGGGAATCCAGTCATCTGAGTTGCACTACCTGCCTTATTCTAAGATGTTCTGATCATTTTCTTTAATACTTGAATTTCATTTGAGGACCCCAGAGGCCTCAGCAGTGTTCTCTATGTAAACATACTAAGCCTGCCGTAGGTCCATGTGACCATATTCTGTTTATTAATTTGCAGATGAGTTCAGCTGTTTGTTTTTTTCTGGTGAAGCCCATTAAAGGATTTTTTTTTTTATTTTTTTTTTTTTCACAAGGTATTTGATAGAATTATAGCACTTTGCTATTGCTGTTTTTCTATCATCATATATCATAGTATAGCTTCAAACTTCACAGAGAAAAATAGACCACATTTATTTAGCCACCCCATCAGACAATTCTGTTTCCACAGACAGCTGAGCCAATCTTTTGTTTGCTGACACCAAATGATATTTGTTTCTGTCCTCACCCATTACTTTCTTATCATTTTTCCTTCATTTCTCCTTCCCTATTTCCTCAGCTATGTCCCCTCCATTTTCCACTTCTAGTGCTCATCAGGTCTTCTCCAAGTCACTTTGACTCACTGTCATAAGATAAAATGTTCTGCTTTTTTTTCTTGAGTGAGTGAACTAAAGGGGCTGACAAAGAGCATAAAATGAGCACCAGTGAAGCTAGGATCATGAAGGATGAGTCCAAGTGGCAATGGGGAGAAAGGACATTTCCTTTGGGTTGTGGCTAGTTATTAATATTTACTAGCTTTCAGGGCACCACACCCCAGAAGGAAATTAGAAAATTCTAGTTTCGCTTTTAAGGTTTGCAAAGGAATAAAAAAACTTTCTGCATTATTGAGATTCATTTCCACATTACAGTTTTCCTAGGAGCAAAACTAGTCCTGCCTTACTTTGTCTTCAAGACATACCCCCATGCTATGCCTTTCACTGATGCACCCATTTGTACAAAGGAACTACAAGTGGATTAGCAAGGAAAAAAAATGTAGGAAAAAAAATAAATAAGATTTAATTAATTAATTAATTAATTCTGATCACATCTATAACCATTTTACTAAACTCTTGAAAATGTTATGACCTGACAGAAAGACAGAGGAGAGGAAGAAAGTGTTAATCAAGACAGTTGATGCAAATGTTCATTTAGAGGAAAAAAAAAAAAAAAAAAAAAAAAAAAGGAGAAAAGGAGAGAGAGAAAAATTGTGGAATTTCATACGCATACACGGTATAAATCTCCAAGTAGATCTATTTGCAAATGGGAGGAAAGGAAAGCCAAGTGGGAGAGATGAGTGGTATTTCATATTGCACAGAGGAGGAAAAAGTAGTATGAAATGACTATTCTGTAAATAAATAAATAAAGGTATTTCAATTTTAAAAAGAAAAAATACCAATTTGAGTCAACAGAATGATCCTATGAACTTCCATAATTAGTAGACATAGGAATGTGATCCAAGGAAACTGTGAAATGAAAAAAAAAAAAAAAGTCTACATGCCCTTATTTCCAATGAATTTTTATTCCAGAAAAGTTTTCAAACCAAATTTACCTTGGGAGTTCAAGCATAGGAGAATACAATCAAAGGAAGGACCTGTTGGAACAAATGCAATCCGTGCTAAGCAAGGTGAGCTAGTCTTGCTCTGGCCCAGAGGTGTTTCCTTCATGCCCTGAATATTTCCATTAAATATCAAACTCCCTTATTGCTGCCCATCCGGAAAAAGAGTGAAGCTTTTCTTGGATCGAAACACCAGCGGAAATCAATCTAATGTTCACCTCTAGCATTCCAGTGTTTAAGTGTAAGCTGAAAATGACATCTCGAGTACAATAGAGTACATCTAGAGTGTTCATTGTCTCAGTCTGGCATTGAATCTGATTTTTCTTGAGAGGAATAATTGATTTTGTATGTAATCTAGTGCCCCACATTCAAACTATCTTCTGGTGGAGTTTTGGAGTTTTCCAGTTTCTTAGGGACTGGCTTTTAACACAGACTAAGAGAGTGAGAAGAAGGGACAATATCATCAAATCCTTCCTGCTCTTATTTTCAAATATTCAAGTTTACTCAGAAATATCCCCTTCTGATCTGACATTAAGAAAATGAAATATGAATACACTTAAATGTTTACTTTCAAACACATGCTTAATTAAAGTTAGTTGAACCTTATTCAAACCAAATCTATCACTACCTAACCTAAGCTACGTTTCTCTATCCAGCTACCGTGAAATATGGAATATGGAATGCTCTTTGTTGCAACTCCAACAGTAGTCCATATGCTTAAACAGTAATCAAGCTTTAAGTCCTGTCTACCTGTTTCTGACCTATTATACTAGCTTCAGATTAAGGGACAAGGTGTTTCCTAGCTATTAACACACAAGCATGAGGCTGGCTTCCACATTTGGACACCTTGTTGGTTCTCACACACCAGAGATTTATTTACAAATAATAAGTTCCCTTAGTGGTGTTTAGCATAAACCCAAATGAAGTTTGTACACGTACTTCTGGTTCCTTCATAACTATTCTTGCACACTGGTGTGCCTTATTGAACTTGAGACTGGTCTGCCTTTTTTCAGGCCACTCATCTTTTCCATCCTCTGGGCAAAATCTTACATCAAGCAAACTCAAATCTCAAACAAACAAACAAACAAACAAATAAATAAATAAAAGTTAGATTTTTCTTTAGATAATTTTCCCCAAACTATCTCACTCATAGACTTATAACAAGTAAATTTACTGTGCCATATATCACTGCTAGATTAATTCAGAATGAGTTGTATTTCAGTATTGGCAGTAGTAATAAATTGGCTACAGTCTACTGAAGGTTTCTATTTCTCCCCAGATAATTTCTAGTTATTTTAGGACCAAAATCTTGTACAGAGAACAGATATGAGTTAACTTTTATATTCAATGTCTTCTGTTTCTTGATTATGTTTTATCAGCTGTCATTCCAAATACTTTCTAAATTCCAATACACCTAAACCTCAGGATTGTCAGTACAAATTAGATCAGATTACATATTATGCATCATTATAACTAATTCCAAAATGATGCAATAGCCAAACTAAAGTAAGGAGAATAATCACAAAGGGATGCATACACTGCTGTGCTAGAGATGAGGAAACATGAATTGACAGAAGCAGACACTGACATGAATTTCCACCAACAATGACAAAAGAACATTACTGCTCTGTCAGAGCTCGCAGAACTATGTTTCTAAAACTCTCAGTTAGATGTAGTTCCCTACTGTGGACAGAGATAACATGCCCGAAAGAACAGCAAGGATATTCATCCACCGTAGAGATCAGACAATTCTTTTTCAATAGCTGGTCAGTGTTGGTAAAGGTTCCACAGGAAGAAACACAGTGTACCAGTACAGTCCTGCCCTACCAGCTGCCTTAACCAAGTCCTTGTCTCTTATGGGTGCTATTTATCTTCTGTTATTCTATGTTATTATATTCTGTTTATCTTCTCCAAACTTATGAAAGCCTTCGCCATTCCTTCTGAGGTCTGAATTTTAATTCCCAGGAGTCTGGAAAACAAATGTATCCCTGCTTCAACTCTGTTTCTCTAAGAATAGAGATTAATTTGTCCCTAGATACTTTGAACCTTAACTCTAAAACCATAAACCATGGCCCAGCTAGAAAACATGCTCTGTTCTCTTTCATTTTCCTCCCACATTTCTGCACTTCACAATACTGTTTTCTCCTCAGTCTCTCTTTTTTTTTTTTTTTTTTTTCCCCATACTATTAAGCTGTAAGTAGTTGATAGAATGACAATGACATAACGTTTCTTCTTGCTATATCCTCCATCTCTTACATGGGTGGATAGGTTCCTGTATCCAGTTTTAGTCAATTGCTCTCAAATACATACTTACTGTTCTTTTTTATTTTTTTATTTTTTCCAGGTATTTTGAATTTTTATAGTACCTATTACCTCTTTAAAATTAATACAAGTTTTGAATGGACACACATCCATACAACATGTAATTTTTAATTTGAATATTTTCTCCCCAAAGGAGTCTGGAATTCTTCATGAATTTATCATCGACTGAGGGGAAAAATTAAAAATAAAAATAAAAAATAAAATGTCCTTATATGTCCTAAATTTTCCTCTGTGGAAAACTGTTGAGAGTCTACACTTGAAGAAACAATATCTCTCATTAAGTTGTTCTGAATCCTAAGAGGTGTTCAACCATTCAATAAAGGTCTAATTTAATGTCTATTATATGTCTAAATTAAATATCAAAAAATCTCATTTATTTAGGTAGCCCCTGAACCAGATTGCTTTTGAAAATTGTATCATTTGGATTCACATGATAGTGTTCCTCAAGTCCAGAAATGTGATGACGATCAGTATCAGTGGAATCAGAGTGAGGATGAATTTTACTGAGTTGAGGAAGCAGTAGCAATTGTCAGTATTAGGCAGAAGTGACTTGTGATTATTTGTAAGGATAATTCAGGTAAGTTCAACATAGAGAAACAAGTGCCAGATAGTCAACACATAGAGGAGTCAGCAAACAGAACAGGAAACATTGGGGTTTGCATTTGCTTATCTTTCATGAAAAAAATGATTAATATTTATTCTGTGGCTGATGATTTCTCTCTTTGCATGCTGGTTATTTCACTGCAGTTGGTAGTTTACTGGTCAATTTTTGTGTGTTATAAGTAGTGCAGAAAGTTGTCAGCAAAATATGCAAAGGAGATTCCAACATTTTGATCACAGTTAACAGTTTGCTGGTGAGACTAATTAGGGAAACAAGACAAAAAACTCACCAATCAACCAAACAATGACCAAATATAAGAGCTGGAGATATGTAGGATTTCTTCATTTTCTTTGAGAGTGAAAACCATTAAAAATATTGAAATAGTAGTTGTGGTGACCAAAAGAATGGAATAGATAGTCCTGTAACTGGATACAGGCATCCTAAAGAGGATGTTTTCCTTCAGCATTCATGTGGTGGAAGCTACTCTTCTGTGAAGTATCGTGTAGAAGAATCTTTAGGGATAGAGCTGGAAGAGAGGGTAATTTGTGGGTTTTGAAAACAAAATACAAGAGGAGAGACCTGGCTTGTTGGCAATTCAAGAAGTACAGAAATTTGCTGAACTAAAGAGTCAGTCCTACGATCACCGTTTTATCCCCAAAAACATACACTTGTAAGGCAAGGTGTCTAATGATAGAAAAACAGCATTCTGTTCTGGAGGAAGGACAGGCAGAAAAGAACGTATAACAGCAAAGATAGAAACAGGTAGTTCAACAGAACTGCAGCTTTAAGTAGAACTGTAACCTGAAGAGCTCTGGAGAAAATGTGTGATATCATCTATGGCCTGGAAACTGAAAAGGAGCAAGAGCTCTAATCTTGTGATTATCCTGGATCCTGGGATAACTGGATAGTGCTTGGCATGACTTGTGATAATTCCTTTACCACAAAGAACTTCATTTTTGTATCTCTGACAAACCATAACAGACCTTTATAAATAAGCTAACAAGGCTGTAACTGATCATTAAGAATCAGATGAAATAAGTGAGAGTGCACACGCATCCTTTTACATCAGTTTATACTGTCACATACATGTGAGAGATTCTTTCATGGTGCAGCCAGTGAACTTACCTTCCTGCCCCAGAACAGTTCTGGCATCTCTCCTGACGCAGGAAATCATCACTTAAATCTCAGTCTTTATAATTCTCTTCTTCTTGCTGCTGTGCTCTTGTAAATTAAACTAGTCTAGAAGTGGTAGATAACAGAAAAGAAATGTAGTGTCTGCATTCAAAAATAGAAAGATCGTAGTAATTACTGTCAAGAAAGTCTAACTTCAATCTCTTTTAAAATACTGGAATGAATAACAGTTTCTAACCATTTGGAAGATAATACAAGCATAAGTAATAAGCACAGCTTATAAAAAGAAACCCTTGCCACTATTTTTTGGAAGAGTTACCAAGTGAGACGACTGACAGACACAATGCTGGGCTTTTTCTACATATAATAATTTCATAAGAAATGTTGTATTTACAATAAACTCTTAAAATAAAGTGCAGTATTGCAGACTAATGATGGAGAAGAAGCAAGAGATAAATGTCTATAGCATAGGACTTGTGCTTATTTTCTGAGGAGGAAGGTGTAAGTGTTTGAGACTGGCTATACATTTGTTAACTTACTAGCCAATCTGAATGTGGGGCCCTGAGATAGTCTTTTGTTTACCCTGTCCCCAAATAGACTTCTGAGATCCTCCTTTCCAGCTTGCACTGGCATTTAAACACTGGTAAAATAGGAGGTGTTAGATACCATTGCCCATTTTCCTGAATTTGTGCCAGTTCCACCCAGAAAATCCATCATTCTCACACAGAGAGCCATATTACATTAATCAGACAAACAGAAAGAATGTAGAATGTTCATTAAATATTGCATGACTTTACAACATCCTTCACAAGACAAACAACATAGGAATGTGTTTATTCAGACATAGTTAATTTAGAAAGAGTAGTAATACAGGTGATCACAAAGAAGTAGGGAAATAAAAATACTTAAAACAAACAAACAAAAAATCATGCAACGATGTTCAAACAATGTCACCTAATAATTTATCTGGAGAAGAATGGCAGCTATTGGGAAGAGTTATGAAGACGGACTCAAGGGCTTAGAAAAAGAAGTAATTAAATTAAAATTAAATTAAAATTAAATTAAGGAAGGACAAAATTTCAGCCAAATATCAGGGGAACCTTCCTAATAGTGAGCTTTAGAAGGCAGGAATCCTGAAAAGGAATGGTCTAAACTCACTACTTTTTAAGATAAAGGCAGTTAGAAAAATTCTGTAGAGAATATTAGCCAGTAGTGAGATTAGGTCATGTGTACCCAGTTTATGAGAACTGATTCCCAAAACAATTATCCCAGGAAATCTCAATTGCATAACAACCTTTCCTTTCTCTAAAGCACATGATGGAATAAGTGTCCCAAAATTTTGTTTTTGTTGTAACACAGTTGAGATACCCCAAGAAAATAAAAGGTTAACAGGTCTCTTTTTCCCTTTGCAAGAAATTGTTTATCATTTCTGTTATAGTCTCATCTTGCAGTTAGATCCCATTGATCTATGTGTTGTCAAGAGATACTGAAAAAAGTTATTTCTTTACCCCATATCTCTAATAATCTAAATATAATAGGTAATCCAATGAGCAGATTTCTCAGATGTTTCCGTATAGAAGGGATGAAGGAGTAGGTAATACCATCATGGTGACAAGCTAACATAAGTTTAGCTTTCAAGTTGGGGATTTTATTTATACTACAATTTCTTTTAAAATCCTCTGCCTACTTACCATATTGAACTGAAATATTTTTAGGTGTGCACCTCTCTCTGGAAGTAGCTATTATAGCCAGCATGTGGCTAAAAGAAAGCCAGATGTATCTGAGGTAAAGAATATATGTTAAAAAAAAAAAAAAAAAAAAAAAAAAAAATCTGAAAGCTGTATCAGTATATGTTCTTACTTCTTTCTGTCACAAGTGGTGAATACAAAAATATGGGTTCCCTAAACAAACTTCTACCTTGGCTGTCTGAATGTGGGGAAGCATGTAAAGTGTGTGATCATGTTCCCGTCTATACCTAGAAACTTTTGATGAACCTTTGCTTCTGTATTAACACAGCTATCTTTGGAGGCTGCACAGTCCATAAGTTTAAGGTTGGGTCTCTATGGCTTACCCTGAGTTTAAATCGATAACTTCTGAAAGAGGATTTCCTCATTTGAAACTTTGTAGCTGCTACATTATTATAAAGTCTTTTAGAATTCAATATATGTGCAAGGAGTCATACATACACTGATCTGAGGCATAAATGCTGTGGAGATACCATAATTCCAGGGGGTTTCCAGAGAATTATTCTAAATTAACATTGCCATAATTCAGGTAAGATCTGGTTCCACGTATGTACACTTAGGTTTAAAGATCCTAAAGAAATCAACTACCCCACATTCACTATCTGTGAGCACTGTGCTCTGCACCTTTTTTTTTTTTTTTTTTTGACTGCAATGATACAATGATAGGGTATTTATACAAAGTTCCTCCCTTTCCCAACACTCATTAATAATGTTCAGCACAAAGGGCTGTTAAGGTTTTTTATCCTTTCCTTGAGAAGAAAAATAGACCCTCAGTTTCTAAATGCAGAATGTAACACAAGCTGAAAGATGTGATAATATAACATAAAAGTATTCCTTCAGGTTATTTTGCTTGATGCAGTTTGACATCATCTTGCAAGTGATATCCACTTTGTTCATATTGTTCACAGCATTCCCAGGCAACCACAAAGAGTATTTTTCAAGCCTGACAGAAAGGGACACAAGGTCATTATTTCCGTTTCTCTTTCCAGGACAATGCCATTTTATAATATCTCCTCAAGATGGACTACCAAAGAAGGCCAGACTTAACCTAATGCTCAAAAGATACTGACTTTCCTTATTCCTTTCAAAATCATGCAAAGAAAATTGCCTTACTTTGCATTGATCTCTTGCATTGCTAAACTTCTGATAGAATACTTATTTTCTTACTGTTATTAATATAGTGATTTATGGCCTGAAACAAACTGGCAATGTATTGAAGATTCAGGAGGCTAGGCATAGCTAATAGTGAATGGAGAATGGGGAAGTGTAGCTCGTGGCTGTTCAGATGAATGTCAATGGAAGAAAAAAGCCCCAAGTATGCATGGCTACACATACATATAGATATTTCCTCCACTTTAAAGCACAGATATAACCTGAATCTTTACCTGTAGGATTTTAGTCTCTTATTGTGACACGATGTTCCTCTTGTACTGGGGAGCCCAGAAATAGACAGAAGACTCCAGGTGTGGCCTCACCAAGGCTGAGTAGAGGGGGAGTATCACCTCCCTTGACCTGCTGGCAACACCATTCTGAATGCAGCCCAGGACACTGTTGACCTTCTTGGCCACGTGAGCACATTGCTGACTCATGGTCAGCCTGCTGTCCTCCAGGACTCCCAGGTATCTCTCTACTGAGCTGCTCTCCAGCACATCAGCCCCCAGCCTGTACTGGGGCTTGGGGTTATTCTGCCGAGGTGCAGGACCCTGCACTTGTCCTTGTTGAACTTCATGAGGTTCGTCTCAGTCCTACCCTCCAGCTTTGTGTCATTAGCAAGCCTGAAAGGGTGTACTCCATTCCTTCATCCAGATCATGAGGAATAAGTTGAATAAGACTGGACCTGGTACTGACCCATGGTAGACACCACTAACTACAGGCCTCCAAGAACAGCTCAGTTTGGAAGGGACCTTAAAGATCATCTAAATCCACCCCCCCGCTATAGGAAGGGATTCCATCCACTAAATCAGTTCGGCCAAGGCCCCATCTAGCCTGGCCTTGAACACTTCCAGGGATGGGGCATCCACAGCTTCTCTTGGCAAGCTGTTCCAGTGCCTCACCACCCTTCTACAGTGAAGAATTCCCTCCTGATGCCTAATCTATCCTCTTTTAGTTTAAGACCATTCCCCTCTTAACCCATGCCTTCTTGTGGGTAAGAGGTACAAATGGTATAGAACGGGTCTGATTTTTACCCCAAATGGAGCACCTTTCATCTGAGAAGCATCCTGACAGCTCCCAGGCTGTCAGTTCTCAGGCCAGCAGGCATTTTCTTCTGTCCCGGCTTCGGGAGACTTTTTCTATCAATGTTTTTTCCAGTTAGAGCATGGTCACCTTTATGGCTGCTGCCCTCACCTGGTTAACCACTCCCTTGATGATTTCCCATCCCCCAAATGACTTCCAACTGGGTTGCTTTTTAGGATTTTTTTTTTTATTTTTTTTTTTTAATGTCAGCCCTGGCCTCATGGCCTGCATGGTCACCAGCTCCCGGCTCCTCCTGCTGGGCCCTTTGCAGCTACAAGGTGTCCCTGGTGTTGGCATTTAGTGGGGACCGGGACCGTCTGCACCCGTCCTGCTCCCAGTGCCATAAGAAGCTGCAGACAAGCTGTCATGGAGTGGACAGGCTGCGCTGCCTGTGCCTGGGTGAGGCACTGCGCGACCTGTAGCTGGAGGGGCTCTGCTGCTGCTGCTGCTGCTGCTGCCCCTGCCCCATGTTGCATTGGAACTTTCCCCAGGGCTGACGGGCTGAGGCATTGTGTTAAGTGGGTGGCACCAGCCTCACAAATGCTATGATGGGCCTCTGGCAGAGCGGACAGGTGGATCTGTGGGTGGTCCAGGGCTGGATGCACTCCCTACAGAAGGAGTGCCCTCAGGGGTCCAGCTGAGCTGCATCAGCCAGCAGACCCAGGCAGATGGTGCAGCTCTCTTCTACGGGAGCCTCCGCTGACTGCTCCTGATGTGGCTGGCTCATTGTGCCTGAGGCTGCTCCGGTGTGGATGTGAATGTCTTCTACAGGACACTGCTCTGATGTCAAGTGGGTGTCAAGCACCTCTGATCTTCCACATCTCCCTCACGGGTCAACGGCAGAACCTCAAAGGCTCACGTCCCACCAGGAGCACCTCAATGCCTTGTACCCCACCAGGAGAACCTGGATGCCTTGCCTGCAACGAGAGGGACCTCAGCATTTCACGTGCCCCCAGAAGGATGTCAACGTCTTGCACTCCAGCAGAAGGACCTGGATGCCTCATCTGCAAGCTGAAGAACCTCAAAGTCTCTCTTGCCACAAGAAGGACCTCAAGGTCACACCTTCCACTAGCAACACCACCTCTGACGTTCCAGCAGTAGGATCTTGAACTCTCGAGTGCCACCAGCCGGACTTGACACAGGCTGGATGCTCAGGGTACTTATGGCCAGCTGCCTTTTATGAGGCCGTAGGGTGACAGTGACTCTGTGGTGACATTACATGGCTCTTGGCATGCCCCTGATGGCAGCACTTAGGGCATTAATGTGACTGTTGTGAGAAAATGCTGATGTGGAATGACTGCTCCATGCTGACAGGAACGTCTGCCAGGCTGGTGTCCAGGCTGGGAGCTCGGCCTTTGGCCTGGGAACTGCGCCTGTGAGCCAGTGATGTCCTTGAAGTGCAGCTGGACACCTGAGTACAGGAGATACCCTGAAGAGATCATTGAGGAGGACACAACAAGAAACTGAGGAACAACTTATCACCTGGGAAGGTGAAAAAGAGCCTGGTCATGAGGAAATTGGCCCAAGAAAGTGGGAACATGCATGAGAAATCAAGAGTTTTTTTAAAAATATCGAGAACATCATCAGCTATTGGTTGTCCAAGGAGGATGGTAGAAACAAATAGCATTTCTTAGTTACCTGAAGTGGTGGTGTCATCACAGAACCATCACAGAACCACAAAATCACAGAACAGGCAGGGTTGGAAGGGACCTCTGAAGATCATCCAGTCCAGTGGCCCTGCCTAGCAGGATCACCTAGAGCACGTTATGCAGGATGGCATGAAGGTGGGTTTTGACTGTCTTCAGAGAAGGAGACTCTACAACCTCTCTGGGCAACCCTCACAGTAAAGAAGTGCCGTCTCATATTCAGCTGGAACCTCCTGTACTTCATCATGCCCATTGCCTCTTGTCCTGTAACTGGGCTCAGCTGAAAAGAGACTGGCTCCATCCTCTTGACACTCTCCCTCAGTAATTTATATACATTTGGGGATGAGACCCTGGAGAACAACCCGCAGAGAGGGATCTAGTGGTTTTGGTTGACAGCAAGTTGAATATGAGCCAGCAGTGTGCCCTGGCATCCGGGAGGGCCAACTGTACCCTGGGGTGCATCAAGCATGGCACTGCTAGTCAGTCGAGGGAAGGGATTGTCCTGCTCTACTCTGTGCTGCTGCAGCCTAACTTCGAGTACTGCATGCAGCTTTGGGCCTCACAGTACAAAAAGGATGTGAAACTATTGGAGAGTGTCCAGAGAAGGGCTACAAAGATGGTGAAGGGCCTAGAGGGGAAGACATATGGGGAGAGGCTGGTGTCACTTGGCTTGTTCAGCCTGGAAGGGAGGAGGCTGAAGGGAGACCTCATCATGGTATACAGCTTCCTCATGAGGGGCAGACACCGATCTATTCTCTCTGGTGACCAGCGATAGGACCTGAGAGAATGAAGTCAAGGTGTGACGGGGGATGTTCAAGATGGATATCAGGAAAAGGTTCTTCATCGAGAGGGTGAACATGCACTGGAAAAGGCTCCCCAGGGACGTGGTCATGCCACCAGGGCTGTCAGAGTTTAAGTGTTTGGACTATGCTCTCTGTCATATGGTCTGAATTTTTGGGTAGACCTGTGTGGAGCCAGGAGTTGGACTCAAGAATCCTTGTGGGTCCCTTGCAACTTCGGATATTCCATGATTCTATGATTTTGTGGAACTACAGTATGTTTTGTTTTGGTTTGGTTTGGTTTTAACCTGGGTTGGGTAACTGAAATACAGGAAGAGAAAGTTGTCTAACTCCATTATGTCTTACAAAACCAGACACCAGAGCAATGCACAGTGTTCAAGGTACAGGTTAGTACCTTTGAAGACAATCATGAATAACTTATTTTGCCATTTTGACTGCTGTTACACATAAAATAGTTCAGTTGGAAAGGATCTTCAAGGATCATCTAGTCCAACTTCTGTACCTCTTCAGGGTTAAACAAATGCTAAAAGATATTAACAAGAACATTGTTCAAATGCTTCTTGAACACTGATAGACACAGGATATCAAGCAACTTTCTAGGAAGCCTGTTCCAGTGTTTGACCACCCTCACAGTAAAGACACTTTTCCTAATATCTAGTGTAAACCTCCTTTGGCACAGGTTTGTGCCATTCCTGTGCATCCTGTCATTGATTACCAGGGAGAAGAGACCAGCACTTCCCTCTCCACTTTACCTCCTCAAGAAGTTATAGAGAGCAATGAGGACCCCTCTTAACCTCCTTCTCTCCAGACTAGACAACCCAAGTGTCCTCAACCTCTCCTCAAAAGACATACCTTCCAGCTCTTTTACCAGCTTTGTTGACCTCCTCTGGATGCTGCTATCAAGTAACTAAACATTCTTTTGATATTGTAGAGACCAGACATAAAAACAACATTCAAAGTGAGGTTGCACCAACACTAAAGATAGCAGGAGAATCACTTCTTTTGATCAGCTGGCTATGTTGTGTTTAATGCATCCCAAAATGCAGTTTGCCCTGTTGGCTGCCAGGGCACAATGCTGATTCATGCTGAGCCTACTGACAACCAGCACTCCCAGACCTCTTTCTGCAGAGATGCTCTCTAGCCATTCATCTCCCAGTCTGTACCTGTGTCCAACATTACTCTGTCCAAAATAATTGAGTTGACAATTAAAGTTGACTCCAAAATCTATTTCATGAGCTGTAGGCACTACCTTGCATCTAGTGCCTTGTAGGAGCTGCAGTGAAGCTCACCTGCCACACTTCTGTCCATTCACCTAGTTCTATGCCATCGACATTTCTTACAGCTAACCAAGGGAAGGGGACATCAGCCACAAACATCTACAGTGTACTTTTGCCAGGTCATTGATGAATATATTGGAGCCAGCATCAGTTCCTTGGGGAAACCCACTCCTGACTCATCCATCCTGGAAAATGACTAGTAAGGGCTTCCTGCTGTTAAATGAGCTTTTGGACAATGAAATAAAAAAATAAAAACCTCCATCTAATTCCATTTCAACCTTGTCTCTTTAGTACCCCTTAATGTGAGAACTCACTTTTTGAAACCAATAGTACATGACCCAGTGGATCATCTTTATCCCCACACTGTTGACACTGCCTCTTTTTCTCAAAAGACCATATTCACTTATGTGATCAAGGAATTCACTCCTTATTACAGATTCTATGATTTACTAGAAACAGAGATCAGACTTGCCAGCCAACAATTGCCAAGAATCCCTCTAGAAACTTTATGGCATATGTGATGTATGCTGGCAATCTGCCAGGTGCTGGAGCATAAAGGATGTTTGAAATAGTAGTTTGCACACTCTGGTCAGCAGTTCTGCAATTTCACATTTGAGTTCACTCAAAGCTCCCAAATGAATGCCATCCAGCCTGGGTGACTTATGAACACAGCTTCTCTACTTGGTCTAATGCTTCCTGAATATTTACTTCAAATTCATCTAATTCATCTGACCTATCTACTACAAAGAATATGTAGGCATATTTATGTCATGATTTACATTGAAATCACAAAACTTAGGAGTTTTTTCATCATATGAAAAGCTGGTGGCATTTTAAATCTAAAAATATAAATGAGCCATAACAGGGATAAACCTTTAACCAGATATCTTTACAGGAATTTAGTATGGGGTTTCCATGCTAGCTAGACTCTAGAGGGCTCTGAAAGCTAAGGGAGCACTACTATAATGCTGTCAATACCAGAAACTATCAGGTAACTCCACTGGCATAGATGAGGCCAGAATCTGGCCCTAGGGTATAGTTCAAAATTATCTTGTCTGGCAAATAAATATCTGGCATTAGTAAGGTCTCTAGGTCTTTGTTATCTAAAACAATGGCCTTAATGTTAGCAAGCTAAGATGTCTGTAAGGTTGGAAAAAAAATCAAAGGAAAGAGTGTCCTGTGAGAAAATGACAAATATGGATTATTATATGGTAACAAAACCATGAGGCAGATGTTCAGCTAATATAAATCAGTTCCTGCTACAAAAACTACAATAGAGATTTATCGGAATTTCACATCTAGTGTTATACCTGATAATTGAACTTTGTGAAATCATTAAATATTTTTCCACATAAAATTTTCACAAAAGATTGTTCTACTTACTATGCCTTCTGAAAGGTAATAAAATGGTGATTTCCACCATTGTCAAACTGTTTCAAATGCAAGCATTGAAACTTGGAAATGGGATTCAACACCCATTTTGATGGAAATATGAGAATGTATACCTGTCTTTCTTGCGTAATCTAATCACATGTTCTTATGTGCTCTCAAAGGGGTATGAAAGTTAAGGCAAGAAATAGATATGCAATGAACTATTTCAAAAATCCCTAGTTGTTTGGCCACTTCAGCTACTGTTTAGAATTTTTTATTAAAAAAAAAAGAAAAGAAAAGAAAAGAAAAGAAAAGAAAAGAAAAGAAAAGAA
>NW_023303360.1:0-1154 GCF_011077185.1 Oxyura jamaicensis | reverse complement strand
AAGAAAAGAAAAGAAAAGAAAAGAAAAGAAAAGAAAAGAAAAGAAAAAAGAAAAGAAAAGAAAAGAAAAGAAAGAACACTTTGTCATATGAATTATGGAATAGTTACAGACAATATAAACTAATACACATAGGAGGTCCTGTGGGAGAGCAAGATGGATGTTGTTCTGCCTTGTGTATCATCAGAATAACTTTCCCAAGAAGACTGACAAAAAAAAATAAATAAATCCATATCATCACACATCATCAGTTTAATTGCAGTTTCAAAATTATGACTGGTGTTAGTCATGTGTTGATAGAGAGGAAGATCACTGCTGGATTGTTTTCTGATGTCAGGTGGAGCTTGATATTTTGACATCTGGGAAATCAAGTTATGAATTACAAACTAAGTAAATTTGATGTATAAGTCATGGGAAGAGAATAAATGTAGATGACTGAAATGTCATTTTCCTGATTCTCTGTTATGGCCATTCCCACATTTAAATGCAACGTAAAGGTTCAGTCCAATGATTAACCCAGGAACAAGATGCTGCTGGTATTTTAATTTACTTAATAAAGTATTTTACCTTAGGCATCCTTTGTCAACATCCATTACAATAGAGTACCAATCAGTCAGAGTAGTTATAATTTCACCAGACAAAAATTATGTTAAAATAATGGATGTGATGTGTCAGCCTATATAAACAGCCAAAACAATGAAGAAATTCACTCCTGAGTCACTGCTTTGAAATGTAGGGGGCAATATTTAAGTACCTCATTCTTATTTCATTTTGGTTTACTTGCATCTTGATAACGAATGTTGCACAAGCAAATGAAGCTTCCTAAATTGCTTTGGTATGATAATTAAAGCTCCTAATCAAGAGGTTTTTCTATTTGATGAACACTTTTTTTTAGTATTAATTTAAATGTATTTCACAAATCCTATGACGGCCTTGTCTTTCAAGGGTCAGTGAACATTAAACAAAGTTCTAAATCAATTTTATTAAGACTCCCTGAAAATCTTCAGATGAAGATCATTGATTGGTAAATGGTGATGTGCTTGCCATTTTGTAAACTTGCTTTGAAGGATTCTGATTTGATAAGACTGCTGATATTCCTGAAAGGTAAACTCTTGCTCTGAAATCAGCATAAGAACACATCAAAACCCATCTCTTTA
>NW_023303359.1:0-5483 GCF_011077185.1 Oxyura jamaicensis | reverse complement strand
ACACATATATATATATATAGCCTTCCAAATAAAAATTTTAACCAAAACCAGTGGATTGCAATGAATTTTTCAACTGTGGACAGCCATTTTCTAAGGGAAATGTCATCATAACCACCTATTCTGTTTGGGGTTTTGTGTCTCATATTACTTAAACAACAAAAAGATAAGTTATCTCCTAAGAAACTAAGTTTACAGTATATTATCATATATGTATTTTTTTTTTCCAATGAAAGTAAATCATACTTATATCTATAAATAAGAGCATTAGGAGAGATGACTTGTTCCTCTTAAGCAAGAAAACAATCAAACAAACAAAACAAAACAAAACAAAAAACATGCATGAGTCCCATTTAGAATCCTATTTCAGAACATAATTTCAACAAATAACATTAGTAAAAGTTTTTTAAGCAATTTCTGTTTTAATAATCTAACCAGACCAGTGTCTTCTAAGAGGCATGTAAAAGTGTTTTGTTGTTTGTTTGTTTTTAGTAGTTCAGTGTACTAAATGGAAACATACTGAGAAATCTTTTGTGCTTTGTCAACAACAACAACAACAACAACAACAAAAGAATATGAAAGAAAAGGAAATACAAATAATGCATCTTAAACAGTCATGATAAATACAGTAAGACAAAATCATCTTAGTTCTGCCATGTGGTTAAATCTACGCTGGTCCTCTGTTAGGAATAACTAGACTTTGCAGAGTTTGTACCTACTTTCTAAACACAACTCATGATACTCAGGTGAAAAGAGTGCCATTAACCAAATGTAACTCTCTAATTAGAAAGTGGGGAGGGAACAAACCTTTGCAGAAGAGTTCTGTTCCAATCAGGAAAAATTTACAGGCATCTCTACTTTCTGTAAATTGCTACCTTATTTATGTTTCTAACATTTGTTTACAGTCCCCTTGCCAATATGACTTATTGAAACCAAGAAAGTCTGGAGTACTTTAGACAGAAGCTGTACAGAGAATAGAGCCTATGACTTCTGATTCAAATCTATTTCCTAAATATGGTGTTTAACTCCTTTAATGCTGGGTCAGTTAGCCTTAGGGATTAACACAGTATGTTTCCTCCGTTTGGCATGAAAAGCTGCTGCTGGAGATGTTTGCAAACTGAAATAGATTTCCTTTACTGGGAAATATATGTTCATTAAAAAGGAATATTGATTGGGGGATGAAAAGAAAGAAAAGAAGGTGCCATTTACATTAAACTTTCTATTAACTTACAGAAAGAACAAGAGAGATGAAAGCATAAATGAAAATGAGCACAACTGAATTTGGGGGCATAAATTGTTCCCAAGTTCCTAGCTCCTTTCCCCTTTATAATCACAGGAAAGTCACAGTCCTAAATGGCTTATTTCAGAAACCACCTTCCCCAAGACACAGTTACTTAAACTCATATTATATACCTGCAGTTCAAAGCTGCAGCTATCCACAGCATAGTGCCTGGAGTCACAGGCAAAAAATAGACCCTGTTCTCCATGCTAAACAGTAAACAGTCACAGGAAAAAATAGACCCTGTTCTCCATGCTAAACAGTAGTATAAACATTTAGTATACTAATAGAAGAGGAAAAAAAAAAAAAAAAAAAAGAGAGACAGATAATGATGTACAGAAGTTTTTCATTCTCATGAGAAGTCAATTTCCTGACTAGAATTTACTTACACCTTTGTACAACTCAGTAAGCTTTCCAGCTTCTAGGTAGATGTTTTTCAGTAAGAGATGTAATGCAGACACAAGATTTTACTGTTGTTTGATATATTGAGGGCTCTGAAACTGGTTTCAGGGCCAGTATCTTTGTCATCTGTGTGTGGCAAGTATGATATCTAATGGTAAGAATATGGATTATTCTTATTGCCACTGTAAGAATTTTGGTTTTAATTGAAACAAATTCCTTCCATTACTGTCCTGGAGGATAATAAAAGCAGAAGGAAAGAAGGATATTCAGGCTAGCACTGACTTTGCCTCACCAAAGCCAGACATATGCTCACTTTAGGAAGTGCTCATGATGGGAAAAGGCCTTGAGAAAAGGAGCTAATCCCTAATTCCAGGTGCAATGCTCTTCTTCTTCTTTCCACTCAAATAGAGACCAAGTTTAGATTTTCATTCTTCCCTTCATTTTAAAAAGTGAACATTTCCATATCACCAAAGGTGAAAAGCACTTAGAAAAGGAAGCAAATGGACATTAGAATTTTTACCTTGCAACACAAAGCAATTGGGTGATTTATTTATGTATTCATTTTATTTTTTTGCTGTCTAATAACACTAGATCCATCCATACAGGCACAGAACCTCTCTCATTGTTGTGATCAGGTTGCACTGCAGTTGGACCTGAGCTAGAAAGAGAGTTGGTAATTAGATTAAAAAGAACACACAGAGTCAGAGTATGTGATGTGCTCATTCATCACCCGATGCATGGAGAAATGTGCTCCAAGCTGTTATAAAACGTGTTGCAGAAAGGTGACTAATTCCCATGTCAGAACCTTGATGCCTGATGATGGGCTAGCAGTAATCACCTGCTGGAACTTCACATCCCTTCATGAATCTTCCTCAGAAGACCTACTAAAAATTAATTTCTCAAATACAGCATACTTCTTATTTATTTTACAAACTGTAAATCCAGGAGCAGCAGTATAGGTATGTGGTTTGCTCGCTTGCAGTGTTGAGGGGGGCTCTGCAAGTTTCATTATTTTTTTTGTATTGTTATATTTTGATGTATGATTGCATATTATGAATATATAATGGATGCAAAGTAATTTTTCACTGTAATGCTAGATTTGTCAAGATCTCAATCATCAGCCAGATTGGATGTGTTCTGCACATAAAGAACGTGGATTCACAATTTTATTCAAGAATTGTTAACATAGAAATAATAATAATAATAATAATAATAATAATAATAATAATAATAATAATGAGCAAGGACAACAACCCCTAAACGAGAAGTAATTAGTCAGCAAGCAAATACCAGGGTCATTGAAGACATTGCATTCCCATATGACTTTATCACTTCGTAAATCTCATTTTGTAGTGCCAGGACAGAGGAAGCTTGTGGCTCGCTTCTGTACGACAGCTCCAATGCTTCCTTGTTAAGGCTCCATCATTTTGAATACAATTATAGAAGAAGAGAAACAGATCCAGCAGCACCACTAATTCTTCTTCCCCTTCTGGGTGCTCAGAAGTAATTTGCTTTTTCTGCCTTGATGCTGGCATTGAAGACAAACCCCTGCAAACCCTTTGCACAATTCCCTCTGTGCCACATCAAGCAAGATCAGGGACAGAGCAGGGAGCTCCATCCCTATTTCTCACCAACAGTCCACCAGACAGAGGCTACTGAATCACTTATCAGTTTGCCTCTCTCCACCTCTGTCCTTTTGCTCTTCTTAATGCCTTTTGCGAGAGCTCACAATACCACACGTCAAGTGAATTTTTGCTGTAACTGTTACTGAAAAGAGACACCCAAACATTACATCCTAATTAGAATACAAATACACGGTGGTAAATGACAGCTAGATGTGGCCTATTATTATTAACAATAAACAATAGCAAGCTTTTCTGACAATAAAAGACAAATAGATGTGAAGTCAGTAAGAGTAGATGAAAATTCACCCCCAGTGCTGTTCAGTAGTTGGAACACTTTTTCAAAATCATATGGGATTTATCTAAATAATTCCAGAATGTGTTGTTTTTACAGAATCACAATAGCAAAGCAACATTGAAATATGATTTTTAAAGTACAAAATGCTGTATTTTAATAAAATATTAGTATTTTAATTGTAAGTAACTGAGGGACACAATCAAAAACAAACAAAAAGGCTTATGGCTTAACCAGCAAGTCAGTTCTGAGAATAGCTCCAATCCACAGTTCCATATTTGATTTACTAACAGAACTTCCCTAAACATATACATGCCAAAGATTGAATAAACTTCTGCATGTAGATATTTAAAATTTCAGCTTATGTCTTTACGTTTCATTTTTTGCAGCCCAGAATAATTATACCAATCTGTAGAAGAATTTTAAAATCCAAATGAATAAACATATGTGTAGTGCACTGTTAGAGCATACTCCATCACATAATAGCATAATTCAGTTTTTAAAATGAATCTGTAGAAAGGATTCATTAAGATAAAGTCCCAGCATCCCACCTGAGGCCAATAAAAATTCTGTTCAAACCTCTTCAAATTAAATTTTCTTCTTGAGCATATCCTGTCTAATTATGTTTAGTATTATCCTCCTTAAGGAATTCTGATTCATCAGTGCTATTAAGAGAGGGAAAAGGAAAACCAGATGCTGTGGACCGGATACCCAGCTGGTAAGAAATCAGTATAACTCCACAGAAGCCAAAAGAGTTACAGTGATTTATATCAGCTAAGGGTTTGGTATATATATAGAAACACACATGTGGACAGATGTGCAGAGAATTATATAAATATCTGAAGTTATACCAGCAGAAATGTAAGTCCATGTAGCTATGCCACCCGAGAGTTTGACCCAAAAGCTCTAATAAGCTGAAGTTTATAAAAGAGCCACAGCTGTGCTGAGATTTCTTGTCTTTCACTCTCTAGAACTTAAAATAAATGTAAGAAACAGAAGTGCTCTAATTAGACATTTGGCTTTAAAAATCAGGAAGGTAGCCAGCTAATGTCTAAGCGCTTTTTTGTTCTTGGGAGTTAGACTAACAAAGATATCATAATTACATTCATACTATATGCAGATGAAGTGCACAACATATACTAATAAAACAAGTTGAGGGATTGAATTCAGTTCCAGATAAGTTTTTTTTCAATTTCAGTCTTTAATGAATACCCTTTTTTTCTTTACTGTAATCCATACAGTAAATACAAATTTAGATTGAGATTTCCAAATGCATCCAACCAAGCTTCATGCTGAACATGAAATATCTGGGCAGGGCCCACATCCTTCTTGTCCTCTGAAATTGATACATTACCACCCATTCACATCCTCTCAGCTGCTTACAACACAGCTTGAAAAGGTACCACTCGGGACACTGTAGCTCTGTGCACTTGCCCACTGTCCAATTGCCCACTAGCCATGCCAGTTATTCTACACCTTCAGCTCTCCTCACACCACTAGGAAAACACAAACTCCTCTGCACTCCACCTTGCCTCTTCAGGGATTCCCTTAATGTGTCTCTTTCCACTTGTGTACCATGGCCTGAGTCCTGCTCTCCTAGATGGAGTGTACCTTAAAAGAAAACCGAAGTGGAGCAAGATTGCTTTCCTCTTTCAGGGGAAAACCCAGGTATCATTTCCTGTCCACAGAGGGAAAGCAACCACACCTCCCACTGCTGGCAGCCACATGTGGCTTCTGTGCTGCTGAAGATGCCCCACAGAGCAGTTCAAGGTTCACTAGTGCAGAAAGACACAGTGCCAGAGAAAGCAGAACTACCTTGCTTCAATTCCTCTGCCCAGAATCACAGAATCACAGAATCACAGAATTTCTAGGTTGGAAGAGACCTCAA
>NW_023303358.1:0-3424 GCF_011077185.1 Oxyura jamaicensis | reverse complement strand
CTCAGCAATAAAAGGTGGAAAAAGGAAGAAGAGGGGAGGGGTGGGCTTTCGTTGTGAAAACGTCTGTCCTCCTCCCGAACACCGGCTACGTGCGTTGAGGCCCTGCTTCAAGGACGTGGTCAAGCATCACTCATTTGTGGGAAGTAGAGTAATTTCTTTCCTTTGCACTTCCACATAGCCTTTACTTGTTTAGTTTAGTTATTCCCTTTCCCCCTCCCTCTTCCCCTTTCCCTTTTTTCCCTTTAGTTGAATTGTTTAATTAATAATAATATTTCCTTAATTATATATATATATATATATTTCCCCTTTTTAATTAAATCATCCTTATCTCAACCCGTGAGTTGTTCTTTCCTTTACTTCTTCCCCTCCTCATCTGAGGAGGGGGAGTGAGAGAACGGTTGTGGTGTTCAGCTGCCTAGCACGGTAAAACCACCACAGTCCCAATGTCCCAATGTCCCCCACAATCAATACTGGGGTATGAAAATATATGATTTTTTTTTTTTTTTTTGGTGACAGTTCATTTGCCCATCCTCCAGCTTGCCCTGAGTGTACTTCTGCAGACTGTAATGCAGAACAACATAACTATACCATTCACTGAAAACAGTGTATATTAAAATATTCTGTGCAAATTGACTCATTCCATGGTGGCTCATTTGTGAACATATGCTAAGTTATTCATCCATGGGTTGCATTTTTCCCTCCAAGGTATTTCCTGATGTTTTATGCATATTTGCCAGGACAATGCCACCTGCTTTCCTAGTATCCAGAGGGTACATGTAGGTATACAGACACCTTAATCTCCTGCCTGCTCCAAGCAGAATAATTATATTTTGAATATTTAGTATTACTTTTGTATCCGTGTACCTCTTTAAAGTTGCTACAGAAAGGATTATGATGTTTAAGAAAGGATTAATGGAACTAAATGTGAAATATTGCAGTTAACTATAAACCTCTTTGTTTTGCTTCTGTCCAAAGGTAGTAAAGGAAAGTAATCTTTAACTGTTTTCACATCATGGAATCAATGGGAGTAGAGTAAGAAGCCACTTTATAGTAGCAGTTCCCAATTCCTTTACACTCTTATTCATATCATTATAGGATGTGGAGGAGAAAATAGTGCATTTATTATTATTTATTTATTTTTCTAGAGGGAAGGTGAAAGAATGATTCCTGGAAAACAGTAGGAGTTCCAGTTAAGGACTGTGTGCTAACAACTGCTAGACAGGAATATTGGTCTAGCATTGATACCTACTTACATTGCTGAAGTATCTATATGTTTTCAATCTAATACTAGAAAGATACTAGAGTTTGCTGACTTGCGTTTCCATTTTCCATCATACAAATAAGTGTTATTCAGAAAGCAGATGGCAATAGTGGGCCATGCCTTGCAGCTTTCTTGTATATTTGGTATGTTTAACCTTTAAGTTTAAAGGAAAAACAAACAAACAAACAAACAAACAAAACCAGAATTTTTAGGCTCATTATGAACCATTAAAGAAATAAAAATATAAGAAAGGAAACAGCAGATAGCTAGGAGTCTAGAGCTTGGAATTTGATTTAGTGATTTTAAGGAGGAACAAAGCTGCTACTTATAATGAGACCAATTTTTGGGAGATGACAAGGAATAATAATATTATTTTACATTGTCTCCTGTAGAGTGGTATTGTAGTTCAACCCCAACAGGCAGCTAAGTACTGCACAGCCACTCATTCACACTCCTCAAGTTAGGTGGGGGAGAGAACTGCAAAAGTAAAAGTGAAGGAACTTATGGGCTGAGATAAGGACAGCTTACTAAGTAAAGCAAAAGCTGTGCATGCAAGCAAAACAAAACAAGGAATTTGCTACTTTCCATCAGCAGGCAGGTGCTCAGCCACTTCCAGAAAAGCAGGACTCATCACACAATTGTTTTTTTGGATTACAAATGACATCACCGAAAATGTTTGTTGTGCCCCTGAATTCACACCTTCCTCTGTTTTTCACCTGTTTTTTATTGCTGAGCATGACATCTCTTTGGCCAGCCTGTGTCAGCTGTCTGGTTCTGTCCCCTCCCAGCTCCTTGGGCACCCCCAGCCTCCTCACTGGCAGGGCAGTATGAGGAGCTGAAAGGTCCTAGGCTCTGTGTGAGCGCTGCTCTGCAAAAACTAAAACATTAATGTGTTATTACCACTTTTTCTTTTTTTTTTTTTCATAAAAAATACAAAACACAGCTTCATATGAGCCTCTATGAAGAAAATTAACTCTGTCCCAGCTAAAACCATGGCAAAAGGATAGTGAGAGTAGGCAATAACAGTTTACTTAACTATATAGCTTATTTTGCCTATCAAGATAGGCATTTTCCACTGTGTAAGCATGTAGATTCTACTTGTTATCTTTCAGGATAACTGTCCCCAAATGTCCTGAGAATCTCTCTTCTTCAACATACTATGTATACTGATGGAGTTCTCTGTATTGCTCTGCTATAGATTGTATATTTTCAGTCTTTGGTGTGAGTGTGAAGTGAAATCAGAAAAACAGATATGGAACTGTGACTGAGTGGATCCACTGTAATGACAATCCCTGCTATTTCAGGGGTAATCCAGAAGATTCTTGCTCTGCTTCTACTTACATCTCATATGTGATTTGCTTACATGAGTTATTCAAAGGAACATGGCTGTGGTTGCTAACTTTTTCACAGAATCACAAAATCACAGAATCGTCTAGGTTGGAAGAGACCTCCAAGATCACCAAGTCCAACCTCTGACCTAACACTAAAAAGTCCTCCACTAAACCATATCACTAAACTCTACATCTAAACGTCTTTTAAAGACATCCAGGGATGGTGACTGAACCACTTCCCAGGGCAGCCTATTTCAATGCCTAACCACCCTTTCAATAAAGTAATTCTTTCTCATATCCAACCTAACCCTCCCCTGATGCAACTTTAGCCCATTCCCCCTCGTCCTGTCACCAGGCACATGGGAGAATAGACCAACACCCACCTTGCTACAGCCTCCTTTCAGGTACCTGTAGAGTACAATAAGGTCACCCCTGAGCCTCCTCTTCTCCAGGCTAAATAGTCCCAGCTCCCTCAGCCGCTCCTTGTAAGACTTGTTCTCCAGACCCTTCACCAGTTTCGTAGCCCTTCTCTGGACTCGCTCAAGCACCTCCATGTCCTTCTTGTAATGAGGGGCACAAAACTGAACACAGTACTCAAGGTGTGGCCTCGAGTAAGGATATTAAAGAGAACTGGCCCCCGTACTGAGCTCTGGGGGTTGCCTCTAGTGACCAGCCTCCAACTGGATTTGACTCCATTCACCACGACTCTCTGTACCCAGCTATCCGTCCAGCTCTTAACCCAATGAAGTGTATACCAGTCCAAGCCAAGGGCAGCCAGTTTCTTAAGGAGAATGCTGTGGGGAACGGTGTCAAATGCCTTATTGAAGTCAAG
>NW_023303357.1:0-10691 GCF_011077185.1 Oxyura jamaicensis | reverse complement strand
TTTCTTTTAATAGTACAGGGGACTGTCTCTTTATTTCTGTGACGTTCATTTTGGCTTCTTACATCTCTTCTTGCGCATCTTTTAGTAACTTCATGAGCAAATGGAAGAAAGGCTCTACAAAGTGAATCTCTGATTTAACCATGTTTTACCTGAATATAGCATTTATACATATGGAAAGTTCAATTTTTTAATTTCTACATTCAAGTGATAAATTTTGAAAACAGGTGTGCCATTCATAAAATTTATCATAACTATATAATTGCCTTGTTTCCTTAGCTACTTAGAATCAGCATAAAACTAGGCTTACAACTTCATATGATGGATCTTTTTAAAAATTGTGCTATGTATTTTTGAAACACATAAATCTATTGGACTAGAGTATGTTTTATAGCAGCTGTCTTTGAACAGGAGTGGAGGAATTGACTCCCACTTAAAAATGCTTATTTAATATCTGTACTGATGGCTGATCTTGCTCCCTGCCTTAATGTCAAGATTGGATTTTGCCTTACTATACTGACATTAGACACACTAAATAAAGCTCAGGGTTTACTCTGATTCTGTAATTGTTCTGTAAAGAGTAGTCATTTGAAGATTTTTTCCCTTTTTGATGTTTTTAGACAGAAACATATTTGAAAAGAAACACAGGCTTCCTGTTTCTCATATGACTTCTTATTTAACACCAGTTAATATGAAAGATACCTGGAAGAGAAGCCTGTGAGAAACTTGAGATGACATATTCTTCAGGAATATTTAGAATGTTGTCGAAACAATGCTGTTAATTTTTTGAACAAAGCTGAATACTTAGAAGTAAAAGATGGAAGAGTATACTCAGTACTGTTAAAAAGAAGGCAAAAGAATTATCCAAGGTGAAAAAAAATAAGTCTTCTGAAATGCAAGCTTAAGAGTTCAGTTATTCCATCCTGATATTCAGGTATACATATATACAGACCTATAGATAAGACAGATTAATTTATTTTTCTTCTTTTCTTCTGCCCTCATGTCAGAATTATAATGATATATTTTGTTTGTAAAGTAATAAAAAAAATACCATTTTACTAACATCTACATTCCAGCTTTAAGGATAATTAATAGAGCTTAATTAATGAACAAAGGAAAAGTAAAGCATAAGATGAAGGGTTGTGGTTTCTTTTGGTTTTGGTTTGGCTTTTTTTCTGGTAAGGCTTTTCAGATTGAATGGTTCGAATGGTTGGGTTGGGTAATGTTTATCCTTCTAGCCTTAGAACTCGTTAACATCTGAGTTAACTTAATCATTCTTCAAAAGCCCAGGGGAAAACAGGATCACTCTACTCAGCGTCCACATGCTTGTCATAATACTTTCAGTTTTTGTTAGATAGGAACACAATCATTGCATTTTGAGACTCCAGGGCTTTTGCCAGTAATTTGCTGGGTTCATGGAGGACTAGTTTCCTAAGCATAACCACTGAAACACTTTTTTTTTTTCTTTTTTTCTTTTTTTTTCTTTTTTTTTCTGAGCATGTATACATGTTGTCATGTTGTCCCCAAGCCTGTCTTTGATTTATCTTTTTCTGAATATGGGAGGTGGAATAGGGTTTGTCCTGTACTCTGAAGTGGTATGGAAGATTCTGTATTTACATATCTGACTAATGTATCTTTCTCACATTGCCAGGATCACACTAATAAGCAGATATGCAGTTGGAAAGTGAAGATAATTTTACTTCATCTCGTGTTAGGGGCCTTGAGGGAGTGATAAATAGTTGTGTTCTTCAGCTCAGGATATGGATTGCCCTTATGGATTGCCCAAGTATATCTAATCAATTGCCTCCACCGTGAGCTCCTTGAGCTCCTGGTAGAGACCAGGGCTCTGCTGTGTTGTACAGGTCAGCCTCTCATACTTCATCCTGCATTCACTGCCCTGAAATTTACAGCAGGTCATATTAGGTGATCTAAAACGTCCTGCTGGCTTGTGACAATGCAGATCTACAGAGCAGCCATAACATGCTCAGAGTAGATGTTTCAGTGTGCATTTTATTGTCTGGTTGCACTAGTTACCATTGCTTTATTGTTTCCTGTTGTGTTTTTCTGTTTACTAACCGAAGTGTGTGGGTTTCAGCTTTTCTACCCATATTCATTACAACAGCATCACTAAAATATAGTTGACTTCTCTAGTGCTAAAAATCTGAGTTCTTTTTGCTTTTCTGTGTTTTCTCTACTGTGAGGGCTTTTTGCTTGTTAAAGTGTTCTAACAGTCTGTTAGAATAGCTTTCCTGAAGAAACAATGCTGTATTTCAGGTTTTCTTGCAGATTATGGGAAATTTGCATCGTGGGAGGAGGTGGATTTAACATTAAATTATTTTGTTCATGGCTTGGGTGAAAAGGAATGCTTGCTATTGGAGATTTTGCAAATAAGCAACCCATTTTTAATCTTCTGTGTCTTGATTGGGATTATTCTTGTTCTGACACCGTGTAATAGGCATAGAATATCTAAAATACTTAAAATTAGTGAAATTGCATACAGAAAGTATGAAAAAATATCACATCTCCTCAATCTGGATTATATTCAAAGAGTAAAAGGTAACTGACAATTTCACTGACAGTTAGGTAAATGGGCGTCAGTGGTCCTGAGGAGAGAGACTGGAAATATTCAGCATATTGAAACAAAACTGCAGCTACTTGTGAGAGCATCTCTATTTCTCAGAACCTTATATTGAATTTCTTAATATCAGGTCAGTGAGACAGAGAGGAGAGTATGGAGAATAAGCTCATAATGTTCAGGTTCAAGCTTATGCTTTTTTATTTACCCAGGCTCTAAAGAAATGCCTTGACCATTGTAACTACACAGTGCTTTAATTGTCTGTGCCCTCCTTGTCCTAGTGCAGTATATACTTCACTAATTAATAGTGCATGCAAGAAATGTTGACAGACGCCCGCTGTAAAATAACTTCTGTAGTGACATTTCACCTGGCGTATGGGAACTGGTACAACTGTATAATCTATTTGATCACTGCATCATTTAGTAGTTTCATCTAGCTTCCATTACATATATGTAGCTGTGAATGAAGGTTAATTTTGTCAAAGCAACTTCACGTAGATCCCTTTTCCTTTACTGCTTTTTTTTTTTGCTCTCTCTTGTTACCAAAACAAAACAAAACACCTTGTTAAGCAAAGAATTTAAAGAAATACTTAAATCCTCTGTATTTCAAGCAGTGAGCAGAAGTATTATACTCAGGAGAGATGGGGAGATAGGTACTCCATACCATTTAATTTGCATGTGTTCTTTGAAGAACAGGGTAAGCCACCATGTTGCAGGTTGTGCTCCTCAGTTATTCCATTTAAACAGGAGTATTTTGCTACATGCTAAAATTTTTATCTTTTTTATTATGTCTGTGTAAAATGTACAACAGATAGGCAAACCTTCCCTTCCCTTCCCTTCCCTTCCCTTCCCTTCCCTTCCCTTCCCTTCCCTTCCCTTCCCTTCCCTTCCCTTCCCTTCCCTTCTCATTTCTTAGGTACCAAACCAAACAGGCAAAGCTTCACAGGTTGGAAGAGTGTTGTTCAAATACAGATACACAGTAGACTGTAAAAGTCAGATCACGTGGAACCTAGGGATCCTGTAAATACCTAGGCAGATATGTTTGATGTCAGAGGGTATTTGGCACTTCTGAAAATTGAGATGCTTGTGTAAATGGTAATTGTAGTTAATCAGTTTTGGCCATGATACCCAGGAATGGAATTTCAATTCCACTGAAGTTTGAGTCAGAAATAACATCAACTTAAAAACGATGCTATAATTCCAATTGTAATTCCTTGTCTCTCTCTGTCCCAAACGCTCTCATTGTTCGCTTTGTTGAACTCCTAATCTTCAGGTTGTTGAAAAGCTGTAGGAGGCAGATCTGTTCTTCATGGCTTTCTCCAGAATGTAAGGTTAGATTAGTCAGACATGAGCACAGACATGTTTATGTGCTCACGTCATGATGTCTGAGTCTGATCCTTATTTCAAGACATGCACTCTGGAGCTGAGTGCAGCTCCTTTCACTGAGCCTTTGCATCCTAGGAGAAGGAGAGGCTGTTAGTAATTATGCACTCTGTCTTTGAGAAGAAGGGACTTAAAGGCCTGCCAGCTGGCTTTTCCAATTATCTGAAGTTTTCTTGTGTCCCTCTAGACTTCTGGATAATTGGGGTTATATCCTGCATTGTTTTCTCTAATTTTGAACTAGTTCTGTCTAGCTGAGCTTCAGCACTTTGATAGTCTTTGGTCTTTATATATATATATATATATATTTCCACCAGTGCAGTGTTTACTCACAACTTGGGCAGATTTTACAGTTTCTATGCTTATAAGTACAATGACCATTAGATAATGCATTGCTCTTTGGCCAAATTAATGCATAAAAGATAGTCATTATTCCGTTTGGATTTATTTCTAAACTAATATTTACTTTGGCTACCCTGTGCTTTCATTTGTTTCAAAGGGATTATCTGCTGAGCTGTTAGAAATTAGAAAAATCTTGCCTTGTAAGAGGGAAGTGGAAATAGCAATAGTAACATGCTATCAAAATCCTTCTTAAACACAACCCTTCTTTTGTCATGTTAATAACAAATGGATCAAAAATGAAGATCCTGTGCTCCATTTTTTAGTTGTGTTTTGACATAAAACACAATCCAAATCAATCCAGAGTACTATAATTAAAAATGTCACACACAGTCTTTTTCTGAACTATCATGTGTTTACTGCTTTTGTAGTAGCTGGAATTTTTGCTTTGAGATGACACATTATACTTTTTCCTCACCCACTTCCTGCATTTCCAAGATAGCAGAAGGGAGAATGTACAGGAATTTGTGAGAGGAAGAAATGGAGTAAAATTGCTAGAAATGTCAGGAATCTTGCAGCATACAGATTCATAGAATCATAGAAGCATGGAATATCCCGAGTTGGAAGGGACCCATAAGGATCATCAAGTCCAACTCCTGGAACCACACAGGTCTACCCAAAATTGTAGACCATGTGCCTAAGTGCACACTTTCTTAAATTCCGACAGGCTTGATGCACTGACTGCTTCCCTGGGGAGCCTGCTCTAGTGTGTGAGCACCCTCTCAGTGAAGAACCTCTTCCTGATGTCTAGCCTAAACCTCCCCCGCCTCAGCTTGACACCATTCCTGCGGGTCCTAATGCTCACTAGTGTTATAACATAAAATAATTGCAAGTTCTGCAATATTATGATATTTGGACCCTCATCCTTTAGCAATGTAATTCTCTTTGGCACATTTGAGAAAAAGGAGAAAGTGACAGCAGACTTTAGGATGTCCCTTCCTGCCTGGGTTAAAAGAGTTTAGTCAAAGCATTGTTCAGGGATTATGGAAATTTCATCACATCTTCTCTCTCTTCCACCTAAATGGGAACATTTGAATCCTAGTGTCACTGCTTGTAAGAAATTAGACACTGCAGTGTTAGCCAGCCCATGTGCTGTCTAGGGAACCAGGGCTCCTAATAACTTCTCACTTGTCTACAAACATAAAAGCCAGCTACCATCTGGTACTTAGCAATATATAACAACCCCCCAGTACCTGTGCTGAGAGGCAATCAGTCTGCCCTCTATTTCTTTTTTCACATTAATGATAATAATAATAATAAAAAAAATCAGCCACTAGATTGGTACAATGAAACTAGAGGGTTTGAAGGGCCCTAAGAAGTCACCTTTTGTTGCTGGGCTTTGCTGTTAAAAAAAAAAAGAAAAAAAAAAAAAAAGGCACAAAGTTATGAAAGGTAAAAGAGATTCTTTTCTCTCACTAGCACAGGGCACAGTCTTTTGACTTTAGTAAATTTTATTTCGTGTTCTAAACATCTCTTACACCTCTTCTTAGACCTTTTGCATTCATTTTAGGAACCACTGGAGGAAAGACTATTGAAAATGAATCCCAGATAGAAACATAAGTACTGTTTACTAATAAGACTTCACTGGGGTATAAACTTAGAGTATTTACAATAACTTCACATCTTAATGAGTGACTTGCTTCTATGATTGGCATGCTAGCAAAGAAGTCTAGAAAAAAATTTTAATTTTCTGTTTTACATTGATCATACCATTGATACATTTATGGTTGATGCACGCAAGTTGCTGTCTTAGAGCTCAAAACTCAATTATATAGCAATGTTTGTGTAAAAAACAATCAAAAATATTTTCTGTGGAACAAAATTTAGAGACAGTTTAGTGTTTAACTTTCAGATATCCCAGGTTTTCAGTTCCCCTTGCTGAATAGCTGCAGTCTTACCCTTTCAGCTGATCCCCATGTACAGAATCCCCCAAAAGAAAAATATGTGCCTTGTTTCTTATAGACTGTCTGAAATAGGTTACTTAGACCTTCCATTTCAAAGCAGTCTACTTTTTGTATCCAGGAGGACTGAACTGATTTTTGCTGGAAAAAATGGCAACTCTTTGCATTGAGGATATTTTTCTTTCTTTTAATAGTACAGGGGACTGTCTCTTTATTTCTGTGACGTTCATTTTGGCTTCTTACATCTCTTCTTGCGCATCTTTTAGTAACTTCATGAGCAAATGGAAGAAAGGCTCTACAAAGTGAATCTCTGATTTAACCATGTTTTACCTGAATATAGCATTTATACATATGGAAAGTTCAATTTTTTAATTTCTACATTCAAGTGATAAATTTTGAAAACAGGTGTGCCATTCATAAAATTTATCATAACTATATAATTGCCTTGTTTCCTTAGCTACTTAGAATCAGCATAAAACTAGGCTTACAACTTCATATGATGGATCTTTTTAAAAATTGTGCTATGTATTTTTGAAACACATAAATCTATTGGACTAGAGTATGTTTTATAGCAGCTGTCTTTGAACAGGAGTGGAGGAATTGACTCCCACTTAAAAATGCTTATTTAATATCTGTACTGATGGCTGATCTTGCTCCCTGCCTTAATGTCAAGATTGGATTTTGCCTTACTATACTGACATTAGACACACTAAATAAAGCTCAGGGTTTACTCTGATTCTGTAATTGTTCTGTAAAGAGTAGTCATTTGAAGATTTTTTCCCTTTTTGATGTTTTTAGACAGAAACATATTTGAAAAGAAACACAGGCTTCCTGTTTCTCATATGACTTCTTATTTAACACCAGTTAATATGAAAGATACCTGGAAGAGAAGCCTGTGAGAAACTTGAGATGACATATTCTTCAGGAATATTTAGAATGTTGTCGAAACAATGCTGTTAATTTTTTGAACAAAGCTGAATACTTAGAAGTAAAAGATGGAAGAGTATACTCAGTACTGTTAAAAAGAAGGCAAAAGAATTATCCAAGGTGAAAAAAAATAAGTCTTCTGAAATGCAAGCTTAAGAGTTCAGTTATTCCATCCTGATATTCAGGTATACATATATACAGACCTATAGATAAGACAGATTAATTTATTTTTCTTCTTTTCTTCTGCCCTCATGTCAGAATTATAATGATATATTTTGTTTGTAAAGTAATAAAAAAAATACCATTTTACTAACATCTACATTCCAGCTTTAAGGATAATTAATAGAGCTTAATTAATGAACAAAGGAAAAGTAAAGCATAAGATGAAGGGTTGTGGTTTCTTTTGGTTTTGGTTTGGCTTTTTTTCTGGTAAGGCTTTTCAGATTGAATGGTTCGAATGGTTGGGTTGGGTAATGTTTATCCTTCTAGCCTTAGAACTCGTTAACATCTGAGTTAACTTAATCATTCTTCAAAAGCCCAGGGGAAAACAGGATCACTCTACTCAGCGTCCACATGCTTGTCATAATACTTTCAGTTTTTGTTAGATAGGAACACAATCATTGCATTTTGAGACTCCAGGGCTTTTGCCAGTAATTTGCTGGGTTCATGGAGGACTAGTTTCCTAAGCATAACCACTGAAACACTTTTTTTTTTTCTTTTTTTCTTTTTTTTTCTTTTTTTTTCTGAGCATGTATACATGTTGTCATGTTGTCCCCAAGCCTGTCTTTGATTTATCTTTTTCTGAATATGGGAGGTGGAATAGGGTTTGTCCTGTACTCTGAAGTGGTATGGAAGATTCTGTATTTACATATCTGACTAATGTATCTTTCTCACATTGCCAGGATCACACTAATAAGCAGATATGCAGTTGGAAAGTGAAGATAATTTTACTTCATCTCGTGTTAGGGGCCTTGAGGGAGTGATAAATAGTTGTGTTCTTCAGCTCAGGATATGGATTGCCCTTATGGATTGCCCAAGTATATCTAATCAATTGCCTCCACCGTGAGCTCCTTGAGCTCCTGGTAGAGACCAGGGCTCTGCTGTGTTGTACAGGTCAGCCTCTCATACTTCATCCTGCATTCACTGCCCTGAAATTTACAGCAGGTCATATTAGGTGATCTAAAACGTCCTGCTGGCTTGTGACAATGCAGATCTACAGAGCAGCCATAACATGCTCAGAGTAGATGTTTCAGTGTGCATTTTATTGTCTGGTTGCACTAGTTACCATTGCTTTATTGTTTCCTGTTGTGTTTTTCTGTTTACTAACCGAAGTGTGTGGGTTTCAGCTTTTCTACCCATATTCATTACAACAGCATCACTAAAATATAGTTGACTTCTCTAGTGCTAAAAATCTGAGTTCTTTTTGCTTTTCTGTGTTTTCTCTACTGTGAGGGCTTTTTGCTTGTTAAAGTGTTCTAACAGTCTGTTAGAATAGCTTTCCTGAAGAAACAATGCTGTATTTCAGGTTTTCTTGCAGATTATGGGAAATTTGCATCGTGGGAGGAGGTGGATTTAACATTAAATTATTTTGTTCATGGCTTGGGTGAAAAGGAATGCTTGCTATTGGAGATTTTGCAAATAAGCAACCCATTTTTAATCTTCTGTGTCTTGATTGGGATTATTCTTGTTCTGACACCGTGTAATAGGCATAGAATATCTAAAATACTTAAAATTAGTGAAATTGCATACAGAAAGTATGAAAAAATATCACATCTCCTCAATCTGGATTATATTCAAAGAGTAAAAGGTAACTGACAATTTCACTGACAGTTAGGTAAATGGGCGTCAGTGGTCCTGAGGAGAGAGACTGGAAATATTCAGCATATTGAAACAAAACTGCAGCTACTTGTGAGAGCATCTCTATTTCTCAGAACCTTATATTGAATTTCTTAATATCAGGTCAGTGAGACAGAGAGGAGAGTATGGAGAATAAGCTCATAATGTTCAGGTTCAAGCTTATGCTTTTTTATTTACCCAGGCTCTAAAGAAATGCCTTGACCATTGTAACTACACAGTGCTTTAATTGTCTGTGCCCTCCTTGTCCTAGTGCAGTATATACTTCACTAATTAATAGTGCATGCAAGAAATGTTGACAGACGCCCGCTGTAAAATAACTTCTGTAGTGACATTTCACCTGGCGTATGGGAACTGGTACAACTGTATAATCTATTTGATCACTGCATCATTTAGTAGTTTCATCTAGCTTCCATTACATATATGTAGCTGTGAATGAAGGTTAATTTTGTCAAAGCAACTTCACGTAGATCCCTTTTCCTTTACTGCTTTTTTTTTTTGCTCTCTCTTGTTACCAAAACAAAACAAAACACCTTGTTAAGCAAAGAATTTAAAGAAATACTTAAATCCTCTGTATTTCAAGCAGTGAGCAGAAGTATTATACTCAGGAGAGATGGGGAGATAGGTACTCCATACCATTTAATTTGCATGTGTTCTTTGAAGAACAGGGTAAGCCACCATGTTGCAGGTTGTGCTCCTCAGTTATTCCATTTAAACAGGAGTATTTTGCTACATGCTAAAATTTTTATCTTTTTTATTATGTCTGTGTAAAATGTACAACAGATAGGCAAACCTTCCCTTCCCTTCCCTTCCCTTCCCTTCCCTTCCCTTCCCTTCCCTTCCCTTCCCTTCCCTTCCCTTCCCTTCCCTTCCCTTCTCATTTCTTAGGTACCAAACCAAACAGGCAAAGCTTCACAGGTTGGAAGAGTGTTGTTCAAATACAGATACACAGTAGACTGTAAAAGTCAGATCACGTGGAACCTAGGGATCCTGTAAATACCTAGGCAGATATGTTTGATGTCAGAGGGTATTTGGCACTTCTGAAAATTGAGATGCTTGTGTAAATGGTAATTGTAGTTAATCAGTTTTGGCCATGATACCCAGGAATGGAATTTCAATTCCACTGAAGTTTGAGTCAGAAATAACATCAACTTAAAAACGATGCTATAATTCCAATTGTAATTCCTTGTCTCTCTCTGTCCCAAACGCTCTCATTGTTCGCTTTGTTGAACTCCTAATCTTCAGGTTGTTGAAAAGCTGTAGGAGGCAGATCTGTTCTTCATGGCTTTCTCCAGAATGTAAGGTTAGATTAGTCAGACATGAGCACAGACATGTTTATGTGCTCACGTCATGATGTCTGAGTCTGATCCTTATTTCAAGACATGCACTCTGGAGCTGAGTGCAGCTCCTTTCACTGAGCCTTTGCATCCTAGGAGAAGGAGAGGCTGTTAGTAATTATGCACTCTGTCTTTGAGAAGAAGGGACTTAAAGGCCTGCCAGCTGGCTTTTCCAATTATCTGAAGTTTTCTTGTGTCCCTCTAGACTTCTGGATAATTGGGGTTATATCCTGCATTGTTTTCTCTAATTTTGAACTAGTTCTGTCTAGCTGAGCTTCAGCACTTTGATAGTCTTTGGTCTTTATATATATATATATATAT
>NW_023303356.1:354-5078 GCF_011077185.1 Oxyura jamaicensis | reverse complement strand
TTCTCTTCTCTTTTAAAACAAACAAACAGAATGTTTCTGCTACTTGTTATCAAGCTTATAGAATCTACCCTGTGGTGCAGCCAAAAATGTGGCAGTTCAGTGCAGATGTATCCAGCTGCAGGATCTCCTATAATAGAGGGCAGGAATCTGATGTGACCATGTCACCGAGAACTTATTTGGCACTACACTCAGTTGTGTAATTCAGAACTTCAGCACAAGGATTCTTTAATAAAGTACTGATTCTACAGGGGCAACATAACTTCCTCAGATTGGTTAACATTGGCCTGATGAGAAATCAGAATACAGTTTTCCTAATCCTCCTTCATCTCTGCAGAAATCACTTTCTGATTGAGGTCGAACTTTTGCTTTGGCAAGGCATACAGGCTCTCATTAGGATCTGATTGCATGCATATGATAGTCCAAAATGCACAGTAGGCAAAGGGTCAAGGATACAAAGGCTGCTGTTGTTTTTATTTCCTTTCCCCAGTGCACTCAGCATGTGGAAAATATTTATCAACCTTTCGTCTGTGTCCCTGAAGCTTCACTCCTGATACGCTTTTTTAGTGTCCCCCAAGGAGTCCTGTTTAACTTGGACCTACGCATCCATGAAGTGATGTGGGATATTATTTTTAAAATGAAATGAGTGGCAAGATGACAGTGGCTCAGAAAAGCTAAATCTCTTCATACTGCAATATGTTTATGTTATGAGGTAACCGCAACACGTGAATACCTGGAATACGTGTAATTGCTGCAAACAGGAATGTTGTTTAGACAGAAGCTCTTGTTACTGAGGAGCAAAGATGCTGACAGTCCCAGTGAGTATTTTGGGACAGAAGCCTCTGTAACTGAAAGTTAGGGAAATAAAATAAGACACCATAAACATGGCATCCACTTTGTTACATGTTCATTGATGGTTGTGACTTACTAGACACATGATAAAGCCACAGATGAAACTGTGAAGCCAAAGAAGTGTGTTTGGCTTGGCTTGGCCTGATCCCATGAGCTATCAAGAGGAGAAGGATCATCCACATCAGAACAAACATGGGAGATATTTCTCTCTAAGGAACTGTAAATTCTGCAGCTACAAACGCACACTCTACAAGATGTCCACATTGTATATGTTAAGAAATACAGTCTTCACCTTACTCTAACTAGGGCTGACCAAAGAGTTATATTTCAACATGTAATTGTAACCAGGTAATCTTTATCTGTTTAAATAAAATCCATTCATTTTCCAAACAGCAATTGTTCTTTTTATATTAATTTTAGCTTATTGTTTTTTGAGGAGGTAAAACAATGCATTTCATAGTAGTTCTCTGGAGAAGTGAAAAACTCAATTACAATGTATAAGTGGCAAAAAATAATAATAATAAAAAAATCTAGGTGCCAGTGAAGAAAACATTACTGCAAGACTGCTTCCTTTCAGGGGGAGGGCTTTTTAGGCATTGTATCAAAAAGGAAGGCCAACATTTTGTAATAATAAATATATAAATATTTCAGACTGAACAGAAATACTTTCAAAGCCTTTTTTTAATTTTTTTTTTATTTTTTTTAGTTTGTGTTCTCTGAACAGTTCCTGAAAATTGTCATTTAATAAGAAGACTCCAAAGGGAAATCTAAACCACAGTTTTTCCATAAAGGAAATATCTATTCCAGTTGGTTTTTCTGTGACTGTTCCCATTTTTCATTTTTCTTTTTCTTTCTCCTTTCTTTTCCTCTTTTCTTTATATATATATATTGAGGAGTTAAATGGGTTTTTACTTTATCTTAAAAACAAGACATTGGCAAAAATAATCATTATATATATATATATATACATATATTTTTAAGGGCATTTTAAATTCATGTTTGTGAGTAGGAATTCCTGTTCTATTTCTGTTTATGGATCTTACACTTATGCGTACCACGGATTTGCTCAGATCTGAAAGTAATGCTGCTTCTCTGTTCATTCATTCAAGCTGAAGACTCCAACAGCAACTCTCTAACAGAGTAATCCAAGTGTTGCTGTACTGGTAGCCAAGACATTCTATTATTTCAAGTGGAAAGACAGCCCTGCAGATTTTATCCACAATTTCTTTCCACAAAATGAGTTTGAGGCAAATTATAGTAATAAAAAAGCACACGTCAGTGCGCTGGTCCTGACTTAGCACATGGAATACAAAATGTCGCACATATTAGTGGTGTAGGGAAACCTTGGTAGCATTAAACTAATAGGAGTACAGTTCTGCAAATAGTAATTCCCTCAGTGAGGCTCTAATGTTCAGGCTTGCATCAAATAAATAACTAGGTTACAAATTTTTAGCTAATTGAAGCTAATTTGAAAGACAACACTTTCTTCCAAAAAAAGATGATCTGCAGCCCAAATTTTACTCCCAGAAGGAAAATTGATGTTTCTTCAATGCAGTTATGCTTTTTTAAAATATAACTTTGATTTGCAGCTAGGAATCCTTGAGTATCTTTAGCAGTAACAGCTATTGACAGGAGTAGAGAGCACTCAAGGTGACTACTTCCTTTAGACTGATGTGCAGGGTTTGAATGCATCTACAAAGCATAAGTTGCCATAAAATTCGAGCCAAAGCTCTTTAGCTGGCTGTTTTAAAATCTTACAGCCTCTGTGGATCAAGCTCTTGAGACTGGGAGGGTTTGTAATGTACACTGACTAGTGGGTTACATGCTCCAAGGCAGCTCATCCAAGTATGTGGGACCACAGCAGCCTGAGTCTGGGATCATTCCCAGTATGTGTGTCAGCTGCCCTCTTAGTTGACATATCAGGGACCCAAAGCAAACAGCAAAGTTTTAGCGCCTGAGTTAAGAGCCAAGGCCTTGTAGCTGCGGGCTTTAGCAACCTATATTCAGGGTGGATTGACAAAAGCAGAGGATTTACAATATACGCTGATTAGTGGTGACCCTGAGAACCTTGCAAAAATCCTCCTTAAAAAAAAATAAAGGAAAAAAACAACAATGTATATATCCATTTAGAGGATTTTAAGGTGTTTATTATTTTCTTATAAAAAGATTTCTTAATAACATACCCCCCCCCCTTTTTTTTTTCTTCACAATTCAAATTCAGCAAAACATTTATGCTCATGCTAAGTACTAAGTATAGTGTTACTGACTGACCAAGTGAATGGGCTTGAACGTGCCTTTTGGTGTTCATTAAGGGATTTCTTTTAATCAGAGCTTTTAACTGAGTGAGTTTATCAAACTAGATTATACTGGACCTCTTTCTCTCATATAATACATAAGGGTTTTCATGCTCTAATTTCACTGGAGAGTGACTATACTTTTGAATGCTATAGGAAAAATGTTTAATTTACAATCTACATATATGCAAATGCAGTTGGCAGGTACTTTAGCTCTAATTCATTTTTACAGACCTATTTTTTTGAATCAGATACGAATATTTGGTCAGTGAAGGAATTATTTATTTCCACTGGATGTGATGTTATGATTTATGAGATTCACTTTATTCAAATAGGATTTTGCACCTTATTTTGGAAGACTAGTGAACTCCAGTTCAGAGAAATCTTAGTAATTCAAGCCAAATATCCATTGCTTAGTGTGCATTATTTGTATATTCTCTTGGGTCACCTGAAGCAATCTTGGTCTAAAGGAGGTAAATTCCTAAAACAACTGCCTTTCAGATGGCCTGTCTGGGGGAAACATTTGTGGAATTGTCTGAATTATATTAGTGTCATGTCTTGTTCTTGTGAAGGCATTACCTAAAACAGGTAGACAGATGCTATCCACCAACCTATTCTGGAATAGTTATCCACAAGCTGTATGGGAGCCTCAGTTTTTTGAGTATGATCATAGTTTACTGTTTTTCTTTCTGCTACACTCTTTTTACTAGCTACTAGAACGGACTTATATGTAAAAAAGGTGCAACCAGAGTAAACAGGCATATGAGTATTTTGTTGATCAGCTGCTTCTGAGAGTGCTCTCATGTTCCCTTTCTAGATGCTATGTTGATGGGGTCAAGACAAATAGGTCTCCACCTGGATATTTCTCTTTGGTTGACCCTTCTTTGGGATCCTTGAATACAGACTTGCTTTAGACCTAAAATTTTCTTTTGGTGTCAAGTACTTTCTGTTGTCCTTCAAGTAATGATTAAGCCATCCAACTAGATCCAGAATTATGGGCCTATTCACAGCAAATTAACCTTTCTAGTCATTAATGAAAGATGTATTACTCTCCACACTGGAACTACTTATCTCTGTGCGTCTTTGTTTCTGGGTTATATGAGCATAGCTTTCTTGAAACACTGCCACAACTCTTGTAGTTTGGAATTAATCCATCCTCAACTAGATGCAACTTTTCTTGGTTTCAATCTAAACACATAATGTAAACACAGTTTGTATCTATATCATGGGGCAAGTCTTGAACAACCAATCTGTTCTCATGTGGATAACACCTTTAAAAGCTGGTTAGAATGCTTGAAGAAGAGCAGAAGGAATAGAAGAAAACTGAGCTAAGTTTAGCTGCCTAACTTGAAGAAGAATTCAGTAATCATCCTAAGTAACAAAAGCATTGTCAAATGCAATGAATCAGTTTTATTGAACTCAGTTAACTTTTGCTGTTCGTTTGTTCAGAGTCAATAAATTGAATTTCATGCATAATTAGAGAATCATCAGCAGTTGGCCAATTTGTAGCTGGCACTACAAATATTTCTTTTTCTTTTTTTTTTCTTTTTTTTTTTTTTCTTTTTTTTTTCTTTTTTTTTT
>NW_023303356.1:0-254 GCF_011077185.1 Oxyura jamaicensis | reverse complement strand
TCTGCTGAAACCACTTGCATTAGAGCTAACAGCAGAGATGCTCAGCTAAGGATTACATTTCTCCAAGAGTGAGTGGCGAGGACTTTTTTATTTTTATTTTAAATTTTTATTTTTAACCTCAGAATTAATTTATTATCTGTGCCAACCAGAAGCACAATTGTTTGTTCCTCAGACCACACTACTCTTGGGCTATGCTATCATTTTCCTGATGCTTCCTTCCTTCCTTCCTTCCTTCCTTCCTTCCTTCCTTCCTT
>NW_023303355.1:0-1260 GCF_011077185.1 Oxyura jamaicensis | reverse complement strand
CCCTAGCCGAATTTGTGTTTCGTTAGCCCACCCCGAGCAGCCTGCCTAAAAGGAACAATTCCCCCTAGGAGCTGAAAGCAGCCCCCTCCACAACCGGCTCCTTGGTCAAACTTGGGAGGGGAACCAGCCGCTCTCCTCGCAGATTCATTGCGTTCTTCGTAAATCTGATTTTGTACCGAATTTCCGAGGCAGGCTGCATGCGCTCATTTCGACGCGGTTGCTCCAGAGCCTTGGCTGGGGGCTCCTGGTAAAGCTGCTAACCAGGGTGCACACGTTACATTTACTATTCCACTTCCTTAATCTGTTTTGCTGCAAGATTTATGATTTCTTTTTGAAAGAAACGCAGCTTGGGAATTCACAATAACAGGACGCATCGCTTGGCCAACATCACTAAATGCTTCACAATCAGATGGTTGGGGGAAAAAACCTTGCTTATTAGCAATCCCTTTCTTTTGATACTCTGAAAACATCCTGCTAATAAGCTGAAATATTTTCTGTAAAGCTAAATAATGTATAGCTTTGTTTGTCAAGAAGTGTGGGTTGGTTAGTGGTTTCGTGAGTAAATCCAAATCTTGAATGCCAAAAAAAAAGGGGGGGGGGGGGGGCAAATCAACAACAAAAACTTGCTCACTTTGCTGGATAAATCCCCGCTTCTCTTTGCGCACGAGCACGCTGCGGACCAGCTCGGCACCCCAGACCCTCACCCTTTGGAGCGTGTACTTATACAATTTGAGGCGTAATTCCCTTCGGCAGCCCCAAACCCAGCGCACCGGGATGCTCCTGCAGCTACCGCCTTTTCCAAGCCACCTCCTCGGGCAGAGCCGCGCCGAGAGGCGGTGTGTCTTTTATTTTTATTTCATTTTCCATTTCATTTCATTTTTTTTTTTTCCCCTCGAATTCCGACCGCGTCCGCTCATCGCCCACCCAAACCGAGCCGCGGAGAAAACCACGGCGGGCAACGGGAGGCGCGGAGCTTTGAGCACTCCGCGAGGCTTTTACTCCAGCAACGAGCGGCCCCGGAGGAGCTTCCCGGTGGGCTCCGCACCGCTCGCTGCCTCGGATTTTGGGGGGGCTGCCGGCGGGGACGGCTCCCTCCGGGGGTGGCGAAGCGGGGGGGACCGGGGACGCGGGGGGGAGGTCCGCCCCGCCTCCCCGATCCCCCCCGCTCCGCCCGGCCCCGGTGCCCCCCGTCCCCGCCACCTCCGCCCTCGCCCCCCGGTGTGGGGGCGCGGAGCCGTTCCCGCGCGGCCATCGCCCCCC
>NW_023303354.1:0-3818 GCF_011077185.1 Oxyura jamaicensis | reverse complement strand
GTAAGGGTAGTTCAAGGATACCAACTTTTTAAAAATAACCATAACCAATAAGTAATAGAGAAAATGTATCATTGCTTGCAGAGAAATAAGTTTCCATTTTTTTTGTGTGTGTCTGTAATGCAAAGAAATAATGCAAGAAGGAAAATATTGTTGAACTGTAAACTAAGTATGGTATTCTGAAGTAACATGGCGGCTATAGATATTCAATTTTCCTGCCTTTTAAAAAGAAAAGTTATTTAAAATAAATTTATTTTTGAAACTTGAGGTCTTAAGAAACTGATAATATTGATCACCTCCTAGTACTTCTTTTTCCTAGTGACTGTTTAATACAGCATTCTCTATTTATGCTTGTTCTTTTTATTATTAATTTAATTCTGGTGAAATTTTTATATTATTTCTTGTATGTTCATCTATTTTGTGTCATTTGATTTGGTTTTACTTGATTATCTGACTTGCAATTATCTTTTGTATTCATACTGTTATATGTATTTCTTAAAATACTTGCAGTATAGATTTTGAAATTCTGGATTCATAAGTGGTTTGTTGTTGTTGCTGTTGGGTTTTGTCTTTTTGTTTGTTTTTTTCTCCTGTGTTTATGTCATACTTGACACAATGACTGGCTCCTGAGCCATGACAGAAATATGTATATAGATATATAATGTATCAATAATTAATATATTTTAATTATATTGAATGTATGTAAACATATATAACTAATAATAGGCTATTAATAACATTCATACATATATGGATATATAGAGAGAAGAAGACAAGAAAGAAAAATATGAATAAACTTGCTCTGCATATCAGTCTTTCGTCTAATGAAAAGAAGCTGGAGAAGAACTTTTGAATCTGCCCTTTCTCCTTCTAGCCACAAGAAACAAACAAGACACAAGTTGTAAAATCTATTATTGACAACTGTGCACTGAAAATAAGCAGGTCTAATTGATACAATTGAATTACAGCATATATAGTGTTCACATTTAACCAAAGGAAATGACAGCAAAATTAGTTCCAGTTCCACGAGTATCTTTGCTAAGTACAAAACCATATGAACATAAAGTTGTTCACAGAGCTGTCTCATGTAATGCATTATATTTTTGTGGAATTGTTTCTATGGTAACATTGACAAGGATACCCATTTTTTAAAATCTACTTCTTCTCATAGGCTTTTAAGAAGCTTTATGTTACACTCTACAATTACTAATACTTCGCAAATCTTTGCTGAAAACTCCACAGCAATCTTTCATTCCATGACATCAGTCATTAAAGTTGGCTCATCTGGCTAGTGCTGAAAAACAAACAAATGAACACACGCAGAGTCCGCATTGCCGACCAGTGGATCAGCAAATATATTCCTTAAGAAGCGGAGAAACTCACTCTTCTCTTGTACTGTTGAGAACATGTGTATCTTTCAGATGCACTGGGTTAGATAACTATTCTCCATGAAGAGAGAATACATTCCAGTACTCACATTTTGGCATCCTGAAATAGATCTGTGTGGAATTAAGTCCACTGGGCAAAATTTTGCCCTTTGGACAAAACCGCTATTGTCTGAAAAGAGAAATAACTGTTCATAATCAATACAACATGCGTGTATAAACATATATATATGTTTATTAGTACGTTAGGTGTGCCTGTGCACATATATACATAACTTACAATAAATCAGTCTTCAAATTTGTAAATCAGGTGTTCAATGTGATTTTCTATATAGGCTATTAAAAATACTGCCATATTGAAGCCTAAGGAGATGGTTCATCTAAACTTTTTCCTTTGTCAGCTTTTAATAGATCTAATTGTCTAATTATCTGCTCCAGTGCAATGGTGGCGTGTTTTAATGCTTCTCCTCTCCCCTGGGGAACATGCACAGTTTCTGGGAAGTTGCCATCTGCTTCCATTTAGAATCCTGGTGAAATACTCATTTAAACACTGAGGGTTGCCAACTTCATCTGTCATTAAGCTTTGTTCACAAAAGATTGACTGTTTTATTATTCTGATTCTTGTTAGACATTGTTAGAATAGACAAATAGAATAGTCATATATAGAATAGACATTACTTGAACATCCTGGTAGGAAGACTAGTTTATTTTCAGAAACGAAAAGAGATTTTTTGATTATTTTTTTAACTGAAAATGGTTTCTGTACCAGCAATGTCAGTACAGGTAGAACGTGGCAAAAGTCAGACATTTCAAAATTATTTTTTCACTTACTGGTTCTCATTTGATAAGTTTATGAAACACTTGTTTTAAAATCATGAAATGATTATGTTAAGTGGACATAAAAACAACTCTACCAAATCAAAGCAAAGGAAACCAAACCAAACCAAACCAAACCCAAACACCAGCTCTTAGAAAATAAGCATTATTGGTCTCTTTACAATGTGAAGTTCAACTCTGTCCTGTAGCTTACCTCAATAAATGCACAACTACTACCTGCAAAATGTAGAGGTACATGAGTGCCCCAAAAGCCCATATGGTTTGCTGATTATTGCCTCAACTAGTATAACTGAAACCAGTGCTAGAGTAACATGGTTGTGCTTCCCCCTAGAGATTTCACATTCATTGTCTTGGTCTGGGTAACTTGGAGAAATGGAACTATTGTACACATGATATCTTTCTGAAAGACTAACACTAGAAACAATGAGAAACATTTTCTCCCAACACCTGTGTGTCCATGCAGCCAGTTAATCAACATATTTGCAGGTACTGTTTGATTTTTTTCCAGTGTTCTCCACAGTGGAGTTTGAAATTAGTCATTTTCAGGTCCTGCACTATACAGGGTTTTTGTAACAAAGAGACATAACATCTAGTAACATTTAGAGAAAAAATCAAGTAAAGAATAGCTTACCTGAATGCAGATCATAGAAATCTGCAAGGTCAGTCTCTGACTTTCTGGTCAAGATTTTAGGCTGTACAAGCTATTTTTTTTCCAATATAATTCCAGCTGCCGCTTTCCCCTCTCATTTTTAATATTTTGAAGCAGTCATAATCCTGACCTTGAATGTGTCTCACTGGTATCCTTCCCCATCCAGTGTCAAAGCAGAGCCCCAAGCATTGTCTTTTTCAAGATATGACTACTCTGGGACATATTCTGCATGAGTGAACCTAGTAGCCTACCCATAGAATCTACAGAACAACTGAGATAATATTGAGAAGTGCCATGCTACTCTGTTTAGCTAGGTTTATGTTTATGAAGCAGGCTGTAAAATGCCATAGGAAATATTGTCTTAATTATATGTATATGATATATGATATATGTTTAGATACCAAGATAATAATATATTTTACATTTATAAAAAGTTGACCATCCTGCTATATCAAATGTTCTTCCATAAAGCTCCCCTAAAAATGAAAATAAAACTCAAACAAGAGGCAATTCCAGTGCCTAGTAGTATTAACTAATTTATAATGTGAAATCTATGCCAGGAGATTTGTTTTATTTTAATTATTTCCAAAACTTATGTGGAAGTGTATAATAGTATAATCATGTCACTGCAGCACCAAGCTCTTCTAATATGAGGTAATTTTAGGTTGTTATTTTTTCCCCAGAAGACATCATTTTTGAAACCATATAGCCTATATGTTTGTTACACCACAGTGTGTCTCTCTCTACTAAGATTAAAACTGTAAAATAATTAGTAATTGTAATCACTTTGAAATTGGTGTCCTACTGTTATTATACAGTGTTCTGGAGTAGTGCATTCAGCTCTGGGGTTTTTAGCAAAATAATGACATAGAAGTACAATGAGTCCAGAGGAGATGAACTATCCCTTGAACTACCCTTACCTTGTTCTGTGTATCAGTGACAGCTTTAAA
>NW_023303353.1:0-7150 GCF_011077185.1 Oxyura jamaicensis | reverse complement strand
TTTTTTTTTTTCAACCCTTTAATTTCACCTTTCTTATGTTTTGAGAACTTGTGATCTTTGTTTTACTGTTCTCACACTGCTCATCCTGGTTTTCTCAAGCTTCCACCTTATTTTGGAACAGGGAGGCCCTTCTACTGTCCACTTATCTACTTAGCATTTATCCTTATTATGACTACACAGCTACCTTGGAATAAAGAAAAATAATTCTCTGCTGCAAAACACAGCTTTGTTTCTCACACTTAGGACTGTCAAGGGAGTAGAGTGGCAAACCATGCAGGTTGCCCAGATGAGAGGGGCAGCACATCCCCCTTACCTGGAAAGGTCACATTATTTATATTCCAGAGTCTTGGACAAGATTGATGTACACCATGATCAGATACAGTATTTTTCACATCTGCATTAACAATAATAATAATAATAATAAAGTGTAAGTATCATTAGTTAGGAATAGAATGGCAGCTCCTTCATAGGTGAGGAGATGGTGAGTCTATTTTCACTAATTTCCTGGAGCTAAAAATGCAGCTGGGAAAAAAGCTTCCTGTGTTTGTAATGTATTCTGTCCATTTTTCCCTGGGATCAATAAATAAATAAATAAAAATCCACAGGATAAGGGTTAAGCAAGCCTGGCTTGCACATCCGGAGGAGCAAGTTACCCCTACTACAACTGAAGACAAGAAAGAATATTCAAGTACATGGAGCGTGAAGAAAGTGAAGTATACACAAAAGTACATGTACCTGGAGCATAACAGAATAAGCACAGTTGCAGACAACACACAGCTAATGAGGGTATGCATTTTCTGAGCTTTACAAAGTTGAATTTTACACTCGTGGTGATTTGTCTTCTTGACCAGTCCATGACCCCAGTACAAGAATTCTGTATCGTGATCTTCATACAGTTCATCATTTCTGGCTGAACTAAAGAGCGTCCTTGAAAAAGATTGTTCCTTCTTTTCAGATAATGATATAAAATGTTGGTACAGGGTCAAATCATAAGTACATCTGACTCATTTATTCTGTTTCTGACAGTAGCCAATAACGAATGCCTAGAAAAGACCATAAAACAGGGCAGGCATATAGCAATAGCTCCTGCCATGCAGTCCTAGCTCACAGTATTATTTCTTGATTCAGACCTACTGTGACGGAGGTGTTGGCTTTGTACTTAATAGCCTTTGATCGATTTCTCTTTTGCAATTTTTGTCCACTATTTATTTACAGTCATGAGATTTAAGCCCATGAAGGACAAATAATTCTGCCTGTACGTATGACAGGTCACTCCATGTGGGACCCCAATGATCTGTAACACACCAGGCAAATTCTAACTTACTAGAAAAATTACTGCTTTGTAATTTCACTAGTTAATCACATCACTATAAGCACATGCCTATTTTCAGCTGAAATTATTTGTTTCAGTTTAAAGCTGTTGGTTCTGGTGCTTTTGTTCTTATCCCTTAACCCCACCCAATTAAAAACCTCTTTAGTATCCAGCATTTTCAGTCAGTTGATGTACTTATACACTCTAATCAGACCACCTTACAACCTCTGTGTAATGAAAGTTCTGCATCTCTCAGGGGTGTATAAATCCATTATCTCGTCTTAATCTTAAACCGTAAACTTCTCAGGGCTGCGAGAGCTCTGTATTTTAGAGCCTAAAATATTGGGTCCTGGTTAAATTAATGCCAATTGGCAACCTAATTGCCATCAATACAAATTCTTTTCAGACTTATTTTTCTTTTTGATACATCCTTTCTGGGGAAGTGGCATGCCTTTACTTTCACCAAGAATGTAACTGTATTTGAATGTTTTAAGACAAAATCTGTTTGAATAACCTTACTCTGCTACACACTAGTCTGTTGTTACCCTTTGATACCTATTTCTGCAGTACACAGTTTTTATACCACATGCAGATTTTGTCAGAGATCTTACTTTTGCTTGCAAGTCATCAATTAAAGAGTCAAACAACACCGGGTGAAGAGCCGTCCCCCTTTGACCTAACTAGAAGTGCCCAAATCCAAAAAATGGCTCTTATTTGATATGCCAAACAATTCTTAACTCACTTGATTCATTTATTACGTAACTTCACAGATCGGTTGAGGTTGGTAGAACAGTCCAAGCCCTGCTCCAGCAGGGCCACCCAGAGCAGGCTGCACAGGACATCTAGGTGAGACTCCACAACCTCTCTGAGCATCCTGTGCTAGGGCTGCCATCTGTACAGCACAGAAGTGCTTCTTGGTCTATGAGGGGAACCTGTAACCTTACTGTTTAATAATTAAATACTTGCATTCAAGTGATTTTCATGTAACAGTTACCTGGGGTAGGTGCAGGCCTGCGCTGTGCTTGCATGCCCAGCATGGCCTTCAGGCCTGTGTCGTGCTGCACAAAATCCTCAGCCACAGAAAAACCTCAGTGGCTCCTTGTGACAGGAGAGCCTGGAAGCACCTTCCTCTCATACTGGCACTTACAACACCTGTGTGCCTTGACTTCATGTAAAAGAAAATCTCATCCAAATATCTTTTCTGTCTGACGGAGTTTTCTTCTAAGAAAATCCTCTAATAGCTCTAATGGACAAAATGGGTGAATCTGTTCCACAGCTAGGATCTGACTGGAGTGCTGCATGCGGATTGGAACTAAGGCTACACTACTCACAGATCCCGGTATCCAGAGGGATGTCAGAGGGTATCTATACTGTTCTATCATTATGGTGTTCTTTAACACATAACATTTTACATATTACCTAATGCAATCCGAGTGCCTCTCCTGCTATGAACACAATGGACCAGCAAAACAGCAGTTGGAGGAAGGCAGCCGCTTGTAACAAGGAGGTTTTACAGCTCGCTTGTTTTCACTCTTTGAAGGTTCTTTTACCTTCCCAGATCACAAAGCAAAACGAATGTTCCTCAGTTGCAGAGGAGGCAAACATAGCAAAGTAGAAGTGCACTGAACGGTTTTGTCCAGTAGCAAACCAGACACACAGTGTTTGTCTCCTTGAAAATGAACGCACGAAGAGACAAACATGGCAGGGTGGAACAACAGCACCAAGGGTGGCATAGCCAAGGTAACCTTGCTTCAGTGCACATCTCATATTCACTGTCTGCACTGCTTGTCAGAATTGCATAGCTTAAATTAAGATAAACTCTACAGCTCTTTTTCCATCCCTCATCCCAGAGCCTAGAAAGTTTAAAACTGTATCACTCTGCTTGGAAAGAAATCTTTATTGATTAAAAAAGAAAACAAAAAAACAGTAAAACAACAAGAACAAAAGAAAACAAAACAAAGGAGTCCACACAGAAAAAAACAAAAACCCCACAAAAACAGCCTCTCTCCACAGCCCATGCCTGTGCTGCAGAGCAAGGCTGGGAAAGCCTCCCTCCTCCCTTGACCTCTCACACCCTTCACCCATGGCTAGGCCGGGAAGGGGATGGAAAGTGACAAGTGTTAAGGTGCTGAGTAACTCGTGATGTTTCCAGTCTCTCAAGTACTGTTGGCCTGTTCCTGCTCAAAGAGGGCCATGGCTAGATGCGAGCGTGATGCAAGCCCTTCCAAGTTACTGAGGACACAACGGTGGTATAACTCCTCACTGAGCCGGGGATTGCAGCTCCTCAGTGCATATTTCTGCACTAGCCCTGGCTCCACAGCCCGAAATAAGTGCAAACCAGAATAGTGGAGGAAGACATCGAACACCTCCATGCCCTCTAGCACCTCATCTCGGTCTAGGATATCAGCTGCTAGCTTTGTACGCGCTGTCATGTAGTCAGAGTTGTAAAAGCAGGCCTCAGCAAAGGAATGTCTGTCAAAATGCCCATCCCTCAGGAAGTCGGTGCTGGAGGAAGCAGTCTGCTCACCACAGTATACCAGTGCAGGGTTGAACTCCTGAAAATGCACTGGGAAAAAGACCTGCCAATTGCTGATAGTATTCATTCGGCAGCGGTTCAGGAACTCCATGTTGATTTCCGTCCAGACACTGGCCAAGAAGAACAGAGTGTCCACAGGATGCTTCTTTGAGACTATATCCATGAGTTTCACTTGTGATGGCACCTCAGTTTTGACACTAATCCAGGGGATTTTAACTTCTGCATAGCGTTTCTCCAGTTCTCCTACCATGGTCTTGACTCCAGCAAATACATCCACTTGGCTGACCCGCTGAGCATCATACGGATGGTAGATGAAAAGCAAAGTCAGCAAGGCATTATCATGTGTGTCCAGCGTGTTCATGGCGTACATATCCAGGAAGTTTGCCACAAAATCCAAGTCCTGTACTGTCAATGGAAGCACCAGTTGCACCCGCGTGGCCTCTGTTACATATGGCATGGGAATGATTTCTACCTTACTTAAGGGCCGCACCAAGCTCACTCGTTTGACCAGAACGTGACTGTGGCCCTTTTGGGTCACCGCCTCCAGCAGTAGGTCCAGGGTATACTCCATGCCCCGTGTGGGGTCAAAACGCCGGTAGCCATTCAGCAACTGCCGCTTGCTGAAGCGGAGCAAAGGCTGGTAGCGACTGTTAAGTTGCTCAAGTGCTGACTCAATAATGTCACTGACGTCTGCTTTGCTGGCTCCAGAGAGCTCACACTTGGGAGAGCCATCGGGACAGGAGAAGAGGTACTGCTCAGTGAAGTAGTCCCAGCTGATTACCTCAAAACGTGTCTTCGGAAGAAATGGGGCATTAATCCCCACCGGCCACGTCAAGCCTGCCTCACCTGCAGGAGTCAGTGATGTCAGGTTCCTGATCTGCATCTGCGCAAAAAGAACACATACTGACACTTTCTCAAGGAAGGTCCTGTCCATTTCCCACCCAGACCTGCCTCACCACCTGGAAGCACAGCCTGATAGTATCACACCAGCTTTTGGATAGCATGGTATCAGAAGTGCTACTCCAAAGACACAGGACTATCTCCTGTGTCTGGCTGACAGCCACCTACAAACAGAAACAATCTTCTTTGACAGAGTTGAAAGAAAAGGAAACCTGCTTGGATGAGCAATATTTGCAGATATCCCTCACCACATACCTGGAGTTCCTGGATCTCCTGGTAGGCTCTCTCCAGCTGGATCCTGCTGAAGTGCTTGTGCAGCCGGTACATCAATGTCACATCAGAAACAGGGTGCACAGCAAGAGCTGCTTGGAACTCCTCCTCTTCCTCCTTTTCTGGCTCAGCATTTTTGGCCAGTTCGTAAGTGTGATAATGCTGACCCTGAGTGAACAAGAGCCAGGAAGACTGGCATGGAACTCTAATGCTCACAGCAAAGCCTTCCCTCACCCAAGACATGCATCTGCCTCTCTGTCTCTGTGCTGAGTGCAGTACCCAGAGACTGCAACACAAGTTACCCTTCATACCCTACCTCCATAAATTACACGCCTGTTTACTTCTTAGTACCAGTGCACCCTTTATCCAACCTCCAAAAAACAAAGCATGTGCTCTCTCCCCCAACTCCTCACCTTTCGTTATGGGCGTCTCCCTTGTGCCGCCACACCAGACAACCCTTTCCTCCCCTAACCTAGTGGGGTCTCACAGCAAAGTTCCTTTGCTGAGCAGCAGGGACTAGCAGAGCATGGGTTCTGTCAGACTTGCTAAGCAAAACCCTGGGGAGGGAGGTAGTACCTGGAGCTGGGAAATACAAGAGATACCCAGGAAATCAATGATGCAACGCCCCAGCCACTCGTCTGGGCGCACACTAAGGATCTCATTGCGGCAGCTGTCCAGGTGCGGATGGAGCTTAAGAAGCAGGCTGCGGGACAGCAGGTAGCCAAAGCCACCGTGGCAATAGCGGGCCTGCTCATCTCCCCCGATGAACTCCTCTGCTCGTCCCAGGTAGACATCTTGGTTAATGCTTAGGTGTGTCACCAGAGCCTTGACCTGTTCAGCCTGTGCATAGGTGTCATCCTGCATGATGTAGAACCAGTCATAGTCAGAACCGAAGTGCTGATGGATGTAGTACATGGTCTCATACATCAGCCAGATGGGACGCTCGTCTCCATGGGCCACAAGCACCATGCCATGAGGCACCTTGGCACTGCGCAACCCTGTAAAATACAGCAGGCGTGGGAAGTGATGGGCTACAGTCTTGTTCACTGCCACTGCCAACGTATTCAGGGTAGCCTTGGAAGTCAGCACTGCCACAAACAGTCTCTCATGGAATCCCAGTTCTGTCTGGATGTAGCGAGTTCTGTAAAGGAAGGATAAAAATTGAAGTACACTAATTTAGTGTCAGAACATCCTCATTACAGTCAAGTTACCACTGTAACTGCTCCATCACTTGGAGTAAGTCTTTATCTGTTAGAGTCTATTGATGGTATGAACACTTAAGCCTAAGAGGAGAGCTTTAAGAGCAGATTCACTAGTAAAAAACAAAAATATTTTTTAAAAACACTTGCTTCCGTCAAGGAACCTACAACCTTGCATCACTTATGCAATCTAGGAAACTGTGCAAGCCAAAAGAAGTTAGAGGTAACTACTAACAAGAGATACAAGTAATTACTAATGGCTTAGAACTCTCCTAATGAACAGACTGGCTAATATGTTTTTAATAGTACTTTAACACATCCTATTAGACACGTTGATCTCAGCCTGTTTTTAAATTCATTTCTACACTCCTTTAAGATAGCAAACTAAGGCACTACCTCACGCTGTTACAACTGTATTTTTTTAAAAAGCTGAAGCTGTAGAGCCCCAGTGCCCTTCATATGAAGTTATTTTCCACAAAAGAAAAGCGTTGATTTTACCTGAGCACTTTCTTGTAAGGCTTGTTGGGGTCCCTGTAGTACGGCACAATCCTAGGCCTGAAGTCCTCGTGACCCTGGCCCGGCCGTCCATCCTCTGCCTCCGGCTGCGCTCCGCCGGCGGGGGGCCCGGCCCGGCCCGCCCCCAGGCACGGGTCCTCGCCGCCGCCGTGGCTCCAGGAGGCGCGCAGCAGGCTCAGGCTGCAGCCCAGGGAGAGGCCCAACACAAGCGGCAGCACGGGCCGCAGCGCGGCCAGCAGCGTAGCCAGGCGCATGGCGGCGCCCGGCCGCGGGGGAGGCCGGTCGGGTCCGGTCCGAGCGAGCGGGGGCGGCCCCCGGCCCGCTACCGGCGGGGCAGGCTCACGGAGCCGCTCCGGCGGCCCTGGGACATCGCCGGGCGGGGCCTGCGGGCAGCGGGCGCGGGGCAGCCCCGGGCAC
>NW_023303352.1:0-1405 GCF_011077185.1 Oxyura jamaicensis | reverse complement strand
TTCCTACCTGCCACTCAAAAGGCGACATAAATGTGAAACAGCATAAGCAGGAAATGAAAAACATCATCACAGGAAGGAAATACACAGCCCCTATCATTAGGGGGGATGTTTTGCATTCAAGAGGAGCTTGTCAGGAAATAATCACTGCTTCAAGGGATATCTCTGGACACGGGGCAGCTAAGGTCCACTATAAAAGCCAGCCCAGCTCCATGCTTCCTCATCCACTTCTCTGGCCTTCTCCTCCTTGGGAACCAGGTGAGTGTGAAGCCCCTTCTTGTCCCTCTCATTATCCCAGGTCTCATCTCCATGGCCTTCTCAGCTACAATCAGCTCTGATCTATGCCAAATCTTGGGGCTTCTGGTTGTGGAGGAGGGAAGCAGGTTTCTCATAGAGGGATGCCGGGTGTGCATTAAAATTGCTTCTGGACTAGGGCCTTGTCTGTAGCCAGATCATCTCCGGTGTCTCCTTTTGGGCCCTGGCAAGATGAGGCCAAAAAGCCCTCACACATCCCTGCACAGCTTCCAGCTCACAGCCTGTACCTTGGTTCTGTTATGGTGTGGTGACAGGCTTTTCCTCATGCGTCCCCATGTTGAGCTTCCTCCCTGCCCTCTCTCCCAGGTGCACCTCCTGCCCCCAGACATGTCCTGCTACGACAAGTGCCAGCCCTGCCTGCCATGCCAGCCCTGTGGCCCGACCCCGCTGGCCAGCAGCTGCAACGAGCCCTGCGTCAGGCAGTGCCAGAACTCCACCATTGTTATCCAGCCTTCTCCTGTGGTGGTGACCCTGCCCGGCCCCATCCTCAGCTCCTTCCCGCAGAACACTGTTGTGGGATCTTCCACCTCCGCTGCCGTTGGCAGCATCCTCAGCTGTGACGGAGTCCCCATCAACTCCGGGTGCTGTGACCTCTCCTGTATTGCCAGTCGCTACTGTTGCCGCCCCTGCTAAAGATGCCAGACAGTGCCCCAGACCAGGACCCCAGGAACTCAGAACATGCTGCTGGACAGAAGAACAGAACTTCGTGATGCTTTTTTAAGAGGAGCTGACCATCTCTGACTTGTCCTGTAAAGACAGACAGGATGGTGCCAGTCTGGTTACTCTGACAGCATGGCCAGTGTCTACCTTTTCTGCTTTCCACTCACTCACTCTTTTTCTCTCTTTTCCTTGTTGCCTTCTGCTGCCCTCAAAGCTCTCTGTGGGGCCCCCAGAAACCAACCTGGTGTGACCTGCAAGCCTCTCTCCACTTGTGGGTCCAGTTAGATAGATACGCTGTGGCAAGTCTTCCATAGGAAAATCTGAACAGATTTTGGTGGCTCTTGCTGATCTCCACTCTCAGGGCCTCTTCTTGTAGTCACCTCTTTTCCCTCCTGAGATTCAATAAACATTTTCAGCATCCCTGAGTGTGTCC
>NW_023303351.1:0-1824 GCF_011077185.1 Oxyura jamaicensis | reverse complement strand
GAAAGGAAAGGAAAGGAAAGGAAAGGAAAGGAAAGGAAAGGAAAGGAAAGGAAATCCTAAAGGGACTGAATCAAGAAAGGATGAAAATAGACCCAAGTGGCCCAAGACTGAAGAGGAAGAGAGCACTACCATGAAAATCATACTCGCCTTGATTTGTGACTTTGGTGGCTTTGAACTTTGACCATGTTAGATCTATGTGTTGGAGATAGTATAGTTGCATAATTAAGGCAAAAAAGACTGGAAGAACTGGACAATGTCCCTTCCTTGGAATTCCTAACTGCCTGCTGCATAAGGCTCTGAAACTAACATTTCATAATTATATTACAGTCCAACATAGGAAAGCACTCATACATACATAAGAAAGCACTTAAGAGGGTAAGAGGAAGAGGAAGTTTAAATTGTATACTTGAGCTATGGGGCTCAGTTGTTTATTTATGTAGTTTGTTATTTATCAATATTTTGTAAGTAAAAACTACCCATGACTTGGAATAATTTAGTAATCTTTATTCTGTTCTGCTCTATTCTAAAAGTTAAACGAACATCAGCTTTTGTTCAAAGCAGTAAAAATACCAGTGAATGTAATACACTAAAATATTATAATATGTTTTATGCCATTGTTGATAATATCATGCTGCTGGCATATTTAAATGAGGCATCAGTCATACATGAAGACAATAAGACAATAACAAGCATTTCACTGTCAGTTTTCTGACCCAGATAACCTTAAAATGAGATATTGGTATAAACATTGTGGGAAAATATACATATATATGATCTGATCATTACATGGATGACCTTAATCCCTAACACATTGAAAAATGTGAAATGATAACATACACATGAACATTTTTTAATACTTTGTATAACTATATGTTTTGGGAGGGGGGATTTATTTTATTTTACTAATTTCTTATGGGTTTGGACTTAGTTTTATATATATAATAAATAATGGTCTATCTGCCTGAAAAATATCAGTTTAAGATTAGTATTTAAATGGATATCAATCACTGTATTGTTCCTGTTGTTTCTGTTTTAGGTTACACTAAATTATTGAAAACATTTAATGTCATGAATAGCTATGAAAATTATAAATTAGCTGAAATTACTTAGCAGCGGTCAGAGAGATGCTGCTATTTTTGTTCATTCTGAATATACTATGTAAGAGAGGAAGTTAGCTATTCTTGCAAGATGTGATCCCATAAATAATGAAATGGATAGAAATCATGGATAGGAAAGCATTGTGTAAGTATTTCATTGCTTTTTTTTTCTTAAGAAAAGTAAGACAAGAAGAAGATTTCATTAAAGGATCTCAGACCAATAGACTTGCAGTTGTCAAATAGTGCCCATGTTATCAGCCCATCTAGGAATTTATAGCACCATCTCTTTCATCTACCAATGAATAGAGATGACATGTAGTTTTAGATAGTGAATTTTGATGTGACTCAAAAGGGAAGCAATGTTTTGCAACATTTAAAATAGAGGATTGCATCAAGATGAGGCAGAATGAAAATAAATAAATAAATAAAAAGACAATAATAAACATTTATCTTTTGAATCAATTTGAATTATTTCTACCATTCTCTAGGTAATTCATTTCTGGACAGAAATTCTTATTTGGAATAAACCTTGCTAGCTAATGTACACTAATGCATCAAGGATTTCTTCTGTCCTAAGGATAATCAAGTACTTGTTTAAAGTGCATGCATAGAGTATTTAATGAAAAGATGTCTCTTTCCTATCCCTAGCCCCAGGAAAACCTATAAACCTATAAGATTCATTATGATGGTGGAAAATCACCGTAGCTGGAGAGTAAATCTGAAGCTT
>NW_023303350.1:0-3020 GCF_011077185.1 Oxyura jamaicensis | reverse complement strand
CAAACAAAAGGCCTAATGGCATCATGGGGTGCATGAGGCACAGCATTACTAGCCGGTCAAGGGAAGTGATTGTCCTGCTCTACTCTGTGCTGGTGCAGCTTCACCTTGAGTACTGTGTGTGGTTTGGGGCACCGCAGTATAAGAAAGATATAAAACTGTTAGAGTGTCCAAAGGAGGGCAACAAAGATGTTAAAGGGTCTAGAGGGGAAGACATATGAAGAGTGGCTGAAGTCACTTGGATTTTTTAGCCTGGAGAAAAGGAGACTGAAGGGAGGCCTCATCGTGGTCTACAACTTCTTCGCAGGGGGGGGAGTGGAGAGGCAGGCGCTTCTCTCTTCTCTCTGGTGACAGAAATAGGACCACAGGCAATGGCTTGAAACTGCAGTGGGGGAGGTTCAGGATGGATATCAGGAAAAGGTTTTTCACCAGGAGAGTGGTTGGGCACTGGAACAGGCTCCCCAAAGCAGTAGTCATGGTCCTGAACCTACCGCTGTTCAAGAAGTGTTTGGACAACTTCATCAGACACATGGTCTGATTATTATTATTATTATTTTTCTCTTTTGTTAGCCCTTTGGTGACCCAGGAGTTGAACTCAATGATCCCTGTGGGCCCATTCCAACTTGGATATTCTATGATTCTATGATGCCTTTGGCCAGTCTAGGTCACCTGTCCTGTCTGTGTCCATTCCCAGCTCCTGCTGCATCCTGAGCCTCCTTGCTGGCACAGCAGCATGAGAATTTGAAAAGCCCTTGGCTCTGTGTATGCACTGCTCTGCCACAACTAAAACATTGTGGTGTTATCAGCATTATTCTCACTCGAGATCCAAAACACAGAATCATACAAACCTCTGTGAAGAAAATTATCTCTCCCAGGCAAAAACATGATAATTAAGCATAAGGCTAAATGGATGAAATTTAAAACTGTTTAACAAAAAGTGATTTCTGACACTGAGTTGTGATCCAGTATAAATTCAAAGTAGCTATACAAACTTTTAACATGTACTACACTGTTTTCTGCTTCATCAACCGACTGCACATACTTAAGCTAAAGTTATACCTTGACTGAAAATCTAAATGTTTTTAATGATATCACAATACTGAAAAACTGTCAACTCACATATCTTTTAACACACCTCAAAATAAGGAAATAAATGATCCCTGAACAAGGGAAACAGTTGTGAAAAATAACAAGGTCTGATGTCCAAATATTTTGTGGGTCCTACATTGCATTTCACTTATTATTTAATGCAGGCATGTCTCTCTCTAGCTCTTCAGCCTTGCACCTGTTTCACACTCCTCTGAGTGAGAGCACATGAGGACCATCAAGTTAATACACTCATGTACCCATGAATTTTAGTGTTCTTTCTTTTCAGATAGAAGGATTTATTTATTTAAATATGATATTCACCCTTTAATGCATTTATTACAAGGCTGACATTTTACAGTTTTTTTTTCCATCAGAATCAAGCACCACAAGCATTAACTTTTGTTGAAGCCTTTGTAAGCATTTATCTGAGTCAGAGATTTTTAAGGTTACTTATCATTTAGGTTTGGTTTCGGCTTGTAAAATTTTAATTCTTTTTACTCAGAAAAGTTTTATATGATATACAAGATGTTACAGAAAAGTCTCCCAAACAACAACACTATTTTGTGACTCAGAACAGGGAAAGAAAAAGATGTCGTGTGTGTGCGTGTTTATGTTGTTTTTTATTTAAGCTTTCTGAGCTAGAAAGGAAAATATGGATTTCACTCTGAGTGATAAGAAGCCAGAAACTCTTCTTCTCCCATTTTAATTTGTTCAAAAAGACCACTCAGTTCTCTTACTCAGTCACTAATAAGAGTATAAGATAAGTTGAGGAAAAGGATTTGGGAGTAGGAATAAGACAAGGAGTCCCGCTGCATCTTTCCTTACTGATGATCTCAGGACAAAGGTTATAATCCATTTGCTCCTCATGTTGTTGACACCTCAAGCTCTCCTCATACTAATGCTCTGGAGTATCATAAGAAGAGCACTTTTTTCCTGGTCATATCTGTCATTACTAAGAAACCCAGATTTTCTTTTCCAAGCCATTCAACATATAACAGAGAGAAGAAAAACACTGAACACCTGTTTTTTAGTCTTCCAAAGGGAAAAACAGATAGGCAGTTGGTTTTGCATGAGCAATAGTTTAGCTCCATTGGATTTTTTGCATGTAATAGCCATTTCAGCTGTTAGAGGTATAAAATGCTACTTGGCTTCCACTTTTGTTTTTTTTTCCTGTTTATGAACTCCTAAGAGCTAAAGAAATTATTACAATTTAACAAGAAAGAGTTGTGATAATGTTACTCATTTTGCAGTAGATTTTAAAGTAACTGTTAATTGCATGACAAAACAACCTGCTGTGGTTATAGTGGAATCAAGAGTGCCAAAGAACACACGATTCACTTGCCTTTTTCCAATTACACAAAAGTTGTAACTTCTTTCCCAGAAGTACCACCAAACCTTTCTCCAAACACAAAACGCTGCATAACACTCGGGTCTACTTGTCGTTTGATTAACACAGTTAGGAACACAACTTGGGTACAAAGTCCCTAAGCAATCCATAACACACAGTATTCATGAGGAACACAGTGGCTGTTCTCATTGGACATAGGAGGTAGCTTGCTGGTTTGACTGACAGGTAGGAAACTCCCTCTCCTAAAGACTCCCTAAGAAGCACAGTGTTTTCCAAACAGATGGGTGTGAATCATGCAGGCTCTTGAGGTGCCTGTAAGGCTCTACCTCTTCCTTAAACACCACAATAACTGCCACATGTCCCACCCTGCTTAGCATTTACAATGCAAGCATTAAATACTAATTATAAAGAATTTTAAGTCATCAAGGACATTTTTAAGGGTCTTTTTTGTGTCTTGTGTTTGAGATTTTTTTCTTTACTATGGCATCTTTTCTACATTACTTTCCCATCCCTTTTGTACAGTTATATATGCCATTTGCCCCATCACAGCAAGAAATGTTTAACTAATGTTTTTTTTGTTTGTTTG